>NW_009732355.1:86753-164826 GCF_000703405.1 Apaloderma vittatum | reverse complement strand
AAGGGAAAGAGAAAAGCAAGAATCATGCAGGATTTACCTGCCAAATTGGAATTTCAGAAGAATATAGCTGGTTGATTTGATATTCCTGATTAGAGCCTGGCAATACCAGTGTTTTCCTGTCTAATTTAGAGTAAAATGAGTTGACTGTAAAACTGAACTATTATATTTGGGGGCTAGTTAGCTCAGTCAGTTGAGTATGGCACTAACAACGCCAAGGTCATGGGTTCGATTCCCGTTCGGTCCCCATGCATTGCCTGATCTAGTCGAGAGGTGGTGTCCCTGGTGACAGGGAGGCTGGGTTAAAATGATCTCTAAGGTCCCTTCCAGCCTAGGCCATTCTATGATTCTATTTCTCTCTCAGGTGTACAAAGTACCTTGTCAAAGAAAACAACACCAGATGCAAATACCCTGTTGCAGTATTTGTATCTTTTTAAAGAAAATCCTTTTTTTCACTAACTGTTGAGACAGAAAGGAAAGGGAAGAAGCAATGACATTTTGCATTATTTTTCCAGGAAGCTTGCTGCTTCTTTGGCAGCAAAATTGTATCAATGTGCACTGATTATTAAAGATTTAATTTAGAAGGGCAGAAAACAAATGCTTTATTGGTGCCCTGCTATCCTGCCTGACTTTGTTTCCCTGTTGGCTTCATTTCTTGGTTATGCTTCATATTCTGCCTGTGAACAGATCAGCTTTGTTCATTAAAAGAAAAAAAAAAGTGATGGAAATCAAAAAAAGGCAAATTGCTTTAAAGTTTAAGTTCCTTTTGAAACTTTTTGAAACTGAGGCATTGGCATATGGGAAAATGCCACACTACTATTTTCATTCAGTCAGATGCTGTGGAAGGCAGACTTGTACAGATCTGCAGAATGTGCGGGAAGGCGGGGAGGGTGGGAGCGCAGGAAGAAAGGACAGCTTATGGCTCTTGGGGAATACCCAACAGACAGGTCTAACTTTCCATCTCTGACAAGACACAAAAATGAGAAAAGACCTCGAGAATTATGATGCATCTGTTTTACTGGGTCATGAGGAGTGATAGGCCTTTAAGATGCAATGTAAAAATCCAGAGGGGTTAGAAGGATTCTTGCTTACATTGCTCTTGCTGAAGCTTTTAAGTAAAATGACTAGTGATATATGATAATATTCAGTTACTCTGGTTTAATTTTTGTTCACACAGACAGCAACAATGCATATAGATATTGCTTTCTCTCAATTCAATGAAAGATTCAATGAAAGTATGACATTTTATGTCATATATACTCCTCCAAATTTTCAGAGTATATTAAAAATGCTTTTAGGAAGTCACATTTCTTAATGTGTTTTATTTTCATTTGCATGCTGTATGTAGAATATGACTAATTTTGAAGTACTGTAGTTCTGGAGTATATTAACTTGGTTATATATGCCATCATACAGTTTGATTTCCTGTGGCATTGTTGCTAGATTTCATTGTTCCGTTTCATTTCAATTTACTTTGCTCATCAGTAAGGAAATAACAGATTTAAGTAAATACTGAGAGTTGGTTCATATGCAAATTTATCTATGTATTCATCCACTTGTGAAAGTAAATAGGCGAGTAAAGTGTCTGAGGTTTGTTATAGCATCATAGAATGGTTTGGATTGAGAGGGAGCTTTAAGGACCATGTAGTCCAACCTCACACTGTGGGAAAGAATGAGGGATTCTTAGACTCTCCTGTGGAATTGTGTACCCTAATGCAAGCAGTGAAAGTTACTGTTGAAAGTCACTGGATTGTAACACTTTCTGCCCAGGGAAACTCTGCTGTCCATGTTGTCTGAAGGCTTCAGGTGAAGTTCAGACTCTGGAAATCCTACTGTTAGTGCTGTGGGTTTGGTGACTAACATTGGTCTTGTTTTATAGTCATGCTTAAATTATTTAAGTTGTAATCTTGGATTCATTGGATGAATTGTATCTGAGGCTTTTAAGTTAAGTTGTCCCATTTTTCCTAAATCAAACAAAAAAAGTACCTGTTTAGAACCAACCTGCTTTTAATAAACAAAATAATGACAACTTCTGGGCCTTTCCTGAACTAATATTATTGCTTTTAATTAATACTTTACTTTTGTTTTGACTCTAGAATCTGCAATCATGCAAAAAACCAAAGTTTTCATTATACTTTCATAGTAAATGGCAGTCCAAATACTAATAGAGATCTCTAATGTTTTTCTGAAGCGAGTTGAAATTCTGGCTTGGTTTAGCAGAAATTAAATACGTTGTAAGACTACAGATCCCAGGTTTGTACAGCATAGATGCAAGCAGTCTGGGAATATTGTGACAATGATGAACATCCTGCAGCTGAGTAGGTTCCTTTTACCATGAAGCACTGTTCAGTTTGTATGCTTGTATTGCACTCAAGGTTAAAACATAGGTCTTTGAAATCTCTGCCTCTGACTTTGCTTTAGATGAGAAGTACATATATAGAGCCAATGTTTTTGCAGTCACTGTGATAAGGCTTAGTAGAAAGATGCTACTGACACTGAATACTGAAATACGTTGTAGCCTTTCTGGTGTTGCATAATAGAGAAGCAAGCCTTTTTCCTTTTTTTTTTTCCTTTTTTTTTTTTTTTCCTTCTAAATGGATGTCTAATCCCACCAGGAAAAAGCATTGCTTTCCATGCAACCTGCTGAGCATCATTTTATGATGAGTTTTCATCACAGTAGGTATTACTATAATAGGCTATAGGATCTTTCTTTTCTACCCTCCTCAACCCTTAGAGTCATTGGCCTATATTTTCTGAAGTGTTTGGAGATGATGAGTAGTCTCAGTTTTGGGATGGTCCTACATGAAGCCCCTTGAGTAGGCTTGCTTTTTCAGAAGGACATTTCTTTTGGTTTATCTAATAATGACTTTCCCGTTACAAGAGCTAAGAAATTAAGAAATCTAAATTCAACGTATTCCCAGGATAAACACAAATTCTCTTCTCTTTATCTAAATCATTTTCCATCGGCTTGTAGGGTGCAGTAGAGGGCTTATGGATGAGAGTAGTCTGGGGTGATTGGTGGAGGAAATAGAACTGGATTGGCTGCTGCTCGGTTTTATTTTATTCCCTAAAGCTGAGAACTCCAAAGCAGGTTCCTGCATGCACATGGGGCTTTTCTCCAGCCCTGGTTCTCTCATCGTTTGCTGGAGAGCGAGGTGTCAGTTATGTAGTCTTTGGTTTTGAATATTAGGCATGAGTTCTTAACAATGCTTCAGAAAAAGCTCCCTTGGTGACTTTTAAAAGTGTGGTAGCACTTGTTAATTAATATTTTATATTGATGTTCTAGGTGGGTAAACTGAGAGAGAAAATACAAGAGGTTAAGCAAGAAAGGGAGCAGGAGCAGCACAAGCACACTGCTTATGTTTCTGAACTGAAAGCCAAGCTCCACGAGGAGAAAATGAAGGAACTTCAGAGTGTCAGAGAGCTACTGATCCGGCAGCATGAGCAGGAGGTAGCAAGAATGGTGAAAATCAAAGACGGTGAAATTCAGCGTTTGCAGTCCACAGTCAACGTCCTGCGAGACGGGGCTGCTGACAAAGTGAAGACAGCGCTGCTGAGCGAGGCAAAGGAGGAGGCTCGGAAGGCATTCGATGGCGAACGGACAAAATTGCAACAGGAGGTCTTGGAGCTGAAATCTGGCAAAAAACAGCTTGAAGAAGCTTTGAACAACCTTATGCAGGCGGATAAAATGAAGGCCGCTGACCTGCGCACAGCTTATCAGTCCCATCAGGATGAGATTAATAGAATAAAGCGGGAATGTGAGAGAGAGATCCGCAGGCTGGTAAGTTCATCAAGTGACGCGTGCCTATGTCACTTCATAGCAGGTATTGAATATATTGCTGTACATGCTCATAAATATCAAACCAGTCTTTTGTGGTGACGTCTTTCATCGGTGCTGGTTACTACATTAGGCCCCTATTTTCATTACTTTCTCCTCTTTACAGCAAAGATGAACCTTGGCTCCATGGTTAGCCCAACCCAGTCCAAAGCTTTTCGTCCCACCAAACAGAATATGAGGGAACCAAAACTTGCCAGGGTTAATTTTCTCAACCGATCAAAGAAATAGAATTTCCCTTTCCCACTTGCTCAACTTACAAAGCCCATTGACCAAAACAGTCATCTATTGCTCGTTTGGCAATGCAAGAACACTTTTGTGAGACGGCAAAATTAACTTCTCAGAGAGCTTTTTCTAATTTATGTTGGAGGAGCCAATAATACTGAAACAAGATGTCTGTGCTACTTCTGCATCATTATCCAGCTCATTTGATTTTAAGTATAGTTGCCCTTTTTTATTTTAAAAATTGTCTTTGTTTTTTCTATTGCAGCGGAAACGTTAGGTCTTAAGACAGAAAGATTTTCCATGCTTCATAAACCCCAGGACTTCAGCACACATGGCAGTCTATGCTGTTTGTATAAAATGCAAAACCATGCCATATTTCCCAACAGCGGGTGCCCCAAATATTTCAAATTATTCAACTTTCTAGAACAAAAAGAATCTGAGATGGGCTGTACACAGTATATTTAGAGTTCATCATCAAATGACACTTCTGTTTGGTACCATCATATTTTCCATGTATATGTGTATATGAACTGGAAAGTAAAAATCACTAAACAGAACTGGGCTTTTAGCTAAACCCAGGACAATATGTATATATCTGATTGTTAATCTGTCTAAGCTAACAGTCTAATAGCTACGCAAATAAATTCTAAAATTATAATAAGCATAATAACATACATCAAGAAGTATAGGCTTTAAATGGAAGGAAACGTTAGTTTTCTTCAGAAAAATACTTTTTCAGTTTGTGTTTACGCAGGTATATCCTCTTATTTCTTGTATTCCGTAGGAAAAAGGATGGTGAGCGCAAGCTGTAAATGTTTAATATCTGTTTAATGGTGGTCGCTTTCTGTCTGAGACAATAAAAGTTTTTAATGGACATTGATCAAGTCTCAGGGGTATTGTTGCCTTTGCTAATTAAAGACCACTGCAAAGACTGATGACATGAGCTTTCTGTAAGCATAGTTTCTTTCATATTTTGTTCCATATTATAAATATGAAGTATTAAATTCATGACCCTAAAGGACAGGTAATTTTTTGAAGTGTTAGGGGCAGAAGGTTGCTATGCTGTAGCACATGTGTTTCTGGAAAGCAGTTTCTAAATAAATTTAACCTTCTCAAGATTACATCACCATAGATGGTCAGGCAAGGCACGTAGCAGTGCACCCCAAATTCTGTCATCCCAAACTGCCCCAATAAACACACCTATGCTGTGTCTTTGAGTGTTATTGTAAAGGAAATGCTTAACTTGTTAAGAGCCTTCAGTCTGCAGAGGTGAGAAGGTGGTGGAGGAGCGCACTCAGGGTTTTCTGTCCTGTACAAAAAAAATCCTGCCGAGTCATTCAGAATTTGAATGGGAGCTTTAACTGGCCTGTGTTACTCAGTACATCTGACAAGGTGACTGTATTGTAAGAGAACGTAGATAACGCGTTTCCGATTCCCAGCCTGGAGGAAGACTGCCAGCAGTCTCATGGGCTTTCACTGGATATATTCATACCTTCCTTCTTGAAGAAGTACAGGGGAAAAATATCAGAAACATGGTATTGCCTTGTAGTGCCTCGACTTCTTTCAGATTTTCATTAAATTGTATTGTTTGTTTTTATGAGAGAGTTTCTTCTAGGAATTGGTAGCAATGTAGGCAGCTGTTATTGCAGAGGGCCCTCTGGGGTGAGAGTTCCTGGATGCTGCTGTCTTCCTCTGGGAGAGCAAGTGGGATTGTAAAATCAGATCATCAGGATATTTCCCTCTCCTCTCCTCCTCCCATTTTAATTAGTGCAAGGGATGCTTGCCTTCAATTGCAGATTAACCATTATCAGCTGTGGATTTGGGGTATGTGCTTGGTTTAGTTCCTACCCCTGTGGGATGAAATGGCAGTGCTATTAGCATTAGTGCAGCTCTGTAGCTGTGCTACAAATACCGTGCTTTTTGTATGTTTGTCGTGGTTTATGGCACTATTAAGAAATTAGCATCTTTGGTATTAACAGTCTAAATGGGCTGGCCGTACTATAATTCAAATTCAGATAGAGTAATTCAGTGTCTGATTGTCCTGTCAGACTTGGCTGATTTATTTTGTGTTTTAGATCACAGGCTAGTTTTGCACATGTATTTCATAGATATTGCAGGTAAACGAAAATACAAACACCACATGATATTTTTACCATTGATTTTAATACCCATGACTAATTTGAGTAAAATCTTGTGTTTTTTGGTTTGCTGTCAAATAAAAAGTGGTGAGAAAGGAAGAAAGCAAAATCCACTGTCTATGTATATATGGATACAATTATATTGTGTGCATAAAGAACTGTGCTTGTATTGTACAAATGTCAGTATTTTAGAAGTAACAATTAATCAATGTTGAGATTGTCTTCACTTTTGAATTGAGCCATGAAAATTACCCAATAAGCCTCCATACAGATTGGCGAAGATCTTACTGCCTAACAAGGGAAAGTAAAATTGTTATTTGGCAAAAGATATAATATGCTTTTTCTCTGTGCAGTATGAAATTGTATTAGGATTTGTCAGTTCCTGTAGTTGATTCATATAATAGGCATAGAAATGTTTTCATTAATTTAAGGAATGCTTGTGGGTATGGATTATATTTTTTTCCCCAAAAGGAAATATGGTTTTGGCTCTATATATGCATTGGCATATATATATGCTGGCAGCTAAGAAACTGGAAGTGAAGATAGCCACTTAAAAGCTGGAGAGACAGATGAGACATATCTTAGTAGTAGAGACAACTTGGAGAATAAGAAAGCAGGAGTGGCTATTACTTGTTTTTTTGAGCCAATATTTTGAGTAGTTGAGAGTGAATAACTGGATTGTTCTGTCAATGGAGTATGAAAACCACGCTGACATGATTTGGATACTTAGAAACAATATTTAAAAACAGCATATAGGAAACAAGAAAAAGAAAAACAAAATAGAAATAGCAGACTGAAAAATAATCTACATGAACAAAAAGTGTTAAAGCCTGCTTTTATGGTTCTTTTTTCCCCCCCCAAAAAATATACCAAATTGTAATTGTATGTTTTCATTTGTGGAGCTTCAGTATTAAACAGCCCTGAAGCTGAGGGCTGTTTAGGCAAGCATGTATGTACCTAAAAACCTGTATCGACAGAATTCTGTTTTAATGGCATCCTTGTAAGCAATATGTCTGTTTTCCTTCTGAGGTCTGAGCTGGCACAACGTAAATTTAATACAAACCTGATTAATGGTGAAGGGAAATTGAGTTTGTGTTCACGAAGTAGCTTAAAGTGAGGACTATATTACAAAGACATTTAATGTTTTAATTTAAATATTAAACAGTACACAAAATAACAATATATTTCAGCCAGTTTTTCTAGGGCTTCATTTAAGCTTGTAAATTATTTTGTTTTAATATCAGGTTTAGTTAGTTTTCAGTGGCAAGAAAAGTTTCTCTCTCTTGCCTGAAATTGCTGAAAGAGCATGTTTTAACTGGCGAGTTTTGACAACAGACCAACCTTATTCTGTTATCAGCACAGCTGTGAAGGAGGGCATGAATATCAAGTATATCATATTAATTAGAGGTCACATGCATTCTGGACTACCTGGACACTGTTTTTAAAAAGGCCCTTACTTTCTCTAGATACTCTTTTCAGAGATAAGAATGATGGACACTTTACAGTGCTTGTCTTGGAAATACATGCAAAAAATCCAATCATTAAAAGTATATTGAATTATTTCATCACCAACTTAATCATTTAAAGTATTTTTTGAATGAGAAGGAAAATTAATGCTTATTTAATCAGACTGTTAATAAAATATTTAAACTTTGGAGTAAACACATGACAGTTGTGTCCTGTATTTTGTGGTGCAGGGTTTGAGTATTATTTCCTCTACTGTATATGTCTTTAATGTCAAACCTTTCACCTGTTTTACAGATAAATACCATCTGACCTTGTTAACATCTTTGCACATATGGTCTTCCTAAGTATTCCTGAGCAGCTTGGATTGAAATTAAGCAGAAGACTTATTTCACTTTAGTGTAAAATGGTCCTAGTTTTATTAACCACAAGATCAACGCATCAGATTCCACTGATCTTATTAGGTGCACGATATGATCCATGTTTAAGAGGGCACACAGTGCGCCAGATGAATTAGGCTTGCTTATTTCAATGGTATTCTCAAATAATGTCATAGAAATTGCCTGAAAAGTAATGTGACATTACTGCACATTCACACTTGCAAGGAAAAAAATCTCTTTGCTTTTAATAGAATCGAAGTAAAAGGAATTTTTTTTACAAGTGATTTTCAGAAACTCCTCATTATTCATCATATATGAAGATATATGCACTGTTTAAGTGTCCTTAGACTACTTAGTCCAAATTATCTAGTTGTGTAAATTAAAAACTCCTTCCAGTGTGGCACCCTTCTTCTGTTGGTGTTTGCCAAATTTATGTAATGCAGTACATGGAAGAATATTATTCAGAATTATAAATTAAGCAGTTTTTAAAGGAAAAAATCAAGGCAGTTTCACTAAAACTTCTGTACAAGGGAATGACTCTCTTATGGAATAATTTATGTACCATTTATTTAGTGATTTATTTTTTTTTTATATTGTTATTTCAGTTTTCGTGTCTATGTGTAACACTGTCTTATGATTGAAGTGAAAGCTTCTGAAAGACTGAGGGCAACATCTTTTCAGAATTAAGAAATAAATTGTTCCAGTTCAGGAGAAAAGTTTGAACTCAAGTCCTTCACAAGTTAGAATTTTCTAACCTCGTACAACTCCTTAATGTGCTTGTCTGCCTACAAGTCTTTAGTGTATTAGCAATGGTATTCCATATGTGAACTGCAGTATCAGACAATCATAGAAAAATTTAGATAGTGAAGGCTTCTTGAGGTCATCTGGTCCAACATTCTGCCGAAGCAAGGCCGCTTTCAATGTTGGATCAGGTTGCTCTGGGCATCCTCTGGTCCAATTTGAGTGATGGAGATCCATAGGCTCTGTGACAACCCACCCCGATGCCTAGCCACTGTGAAATTCATTTCTTCCTCTTTCTGTAACCTTTGATTGCCACCCTTGTGCTTTTGCTGTGCACCTCTGAGCAATGTCTGCCTTGTTTATCCTTGCATCTCCATTTAGACAGCTGACTGGGCATCTGCAAATGTAGTGCACCCTGCGGGCTTCTCTCTGGCTGGCTGAGCAAGCCTGGCTCCCTCATCCATTCCTTGAATGCTGATTGCTGCAGCCCCATAGTGGTCTTACAGGCCTTTTTCCAGTTTTATGGTGCTTCTGCCAGTTTTTCAGTGCATTTTTTGTGCTAAGGAGTGCAAAAGTGGCTGTGCTGCTCCTGGTTTGGCTTCACAGGTGCTTAATAAAAGGCTAAATTACTTCTCTAATCTTTTGGCTACTTTCCTCCTGATTTGGCCCAGTATCAAGTTAATTTCAATCATTGCAAGCTCTCTCCACTTGCCCTCCTGGTCAGCAAAGTCTCTCCTTTTTTTTTTTTTGTTTGTTTTGTGTTTGTTTTCTTTCTCTCCCTTGCAGAAGTGCCGACCTCATTTTGATGTCCAGCCTTTTCTATTGCAGGAATTTAAACCTTCCCAGGGGCCGGACGTTGTATCTTTCTGAGGCACACTTTATGAGGATTTTTTGGCTCATTTCTCCGATGTATCTGAGTCCCTCTGAATGCTTTTTCTGCCCTCTACTGCAGTAATGGCTCCTTCAAATTTTTGTCATTGACAAATTTGGCGATAGCGTATTCTATTTCTTCATCTGGCCAGTTGATCAAGTTGTTAAAATGTGTCGTTACCTTCAGTTTTTGAAGGATAAAATTCAGATGATCAGATATAATACTTTTAGATTCAGCAATTATTTTTCAGTAAACCATAAAATAATAGGAGCAAAAGTTTAACATTCCACCAAAACCCAAAATTACATCATTTGCACTTGTGGCAACTGTATTCTAGTAATATTCACTTTCTCCTTTGTTCCCATTACTAGAATTTTGCCATTTCAAGGCAGCGAAATTTGAATCTTTGAGTTATGTTCAGCAGTGGGGGCAATGCAGAGACCTTTTGTCTCTCAGGAAATTCTGGTGCAGGAGGAGAGTTGGGGCACTCCGTGATCCTCTGCTGCCCTGAGAAGAAGGATGGAGCCTGGCTTTTCTCACTTCACTTTTGTAGTGGCACATACACACAAGTTTAGACTCCCAGTCAAAATTTTGAGTTTTGAGACTGGAAAGCTGAGTTTTGAATCATCCAAGTGTGTGCACTCATGCATGGTTGGGTAGAGCCAGCTGCAACATGCTTCTTATCAGCCACATACACCCGCGTGTATTTTACACGCAGCTGCTGATATCAAATTGTAGGCTGCTTCTCTGGATTTTGCCATCTGTTTGAGATGCGTGTTTGAGCTGCATTCCAAGGCTAAGCTAATCGCCTGCAAAGAAGTCCCTTCCACCACCTCCAGCATTTTAGGACTGCCAATAATACCTTGCTTTCTGTCTTAGTGAGATTTATGTTTGTCCTCTCAGGAGGTATCACGGCAGCATTCCATCCAGGCCTTCTTTTTATTTCCCCCCTCCCCATGAATTGAGCAGATCTAGTGAAACCTTTTTATAGTGTAGGCTCAGCATTTTGTCTTTGTTCTTAGTATTTTCTAAGGACTCTATTATGGTAGGTAGGCAGGCCACAAATCTGACTTTTATGCCTCTTTTCAAAATATGGAATAGAAGTTACGTATGGTGTGGCACCTAGACAAAAATCTCCTGAAGTTTGTATTAGCCATTCTACACTTTCCATCATTTTGGAGCACTATAGCTCTGTCAATGAACATTTATAATAGGAGAGAACTTGTCATAGAGGTTATAGTCAGCTACAATAGTGCAAAGTGTTTTTGAGAAAGATGTGAGAAACCTTCTATCAGTAAGGTCTGAAATCAACTGCCCATATGGTGTTTCTTATATAATTTATCAAAACTTCAATATATGCATTGCCTATGAGATTTACACAATTTAAATGTATGGGAAAAGCTATTGGAAGAAATTATTGACTGTTAATTTAGAAAAAACTGTATGTGAAATTAAGACTAAGTCACGTCTGCCTGTGTCTATGACCCTTACTTCTCCACTAGATGGCTGGCATTTTTCCTCCCTCTTCCCCTAAGGTTTCTAAATAAACAGCAAATGTTTCTTTAAATAGGTGGCCGTATTTGGTGTAGAGAATACCATACACAATGTAGACATATTTTAATTTCTCCCTCCAGGTGGGCTTTCAGTTTGGGATATTGCTGTTAGGTCTTATGTTATGTCCCTTTATAAATGTCCATTTAGTTTTATCTTTAACTGTTTATTTGAATAGCATCTCTTTTTTTTTTCTCCTAGTAAGTAGTAATCCTGTCAAGATATCTGTAATTTCAGTGTCAAGCATTTAGGATAAAGACGAAACCAGTTTCTTCTGGAGAAGAGCACTGTAGAATTTTGTTCTGCATTTGGCTAGGAGATAACTTTGATAAGGATGCGTAAGGAAAAAGGTCTTACACTTGGCAATGCAGCAGCTGGCTTTTTCCACTTTGAAAACTGAGTATGTCACTGCCTTGATAGATCTAGCTTTTAATTCCCTGGGAATTTCTCTTTCAACTTTGTGAGAGGCTAAAGTTCCCCCAAAGGTCTCTGACTTTCTTTCATTGTAGCTATTGAAGTGTGGGATAATTGGCAGGGGATGTTTTTTGCAATAACTGGCTTGGCTCTCTTTCATGTTTGATAAATATGATTAAAATACTTACTTCTGCTTATTTCTCTTAGCTATTAGGAGGCAGTTAGACACCCGTTAGAAAACTGCAATGTTGACACAGGCTTATCTGATATAATGCAGGTAATTGCTGTGTTCAGCACCTGATATTTGACAGTGCAAAACCCATTAATTAAGAAATAATAGTTTAAAAGCTGTAATTTTAACCAGAGTTCTAGAGTTACTTATGCTATCCAAGATGATTTCTCAGTAACTTCCCTCTGCAGCTGCTTGTGGATTATCTTATTTTCTTTATAATCCTTTTTTGCAGGATATACATGCTACTTTTTTGCTCAAAGCATATAATAGAAAATGTATTCTAACCTCATGTTGCTCCACTGCCTTCCTATCATGGACTTTTTGTACTGAACTGTACTATGCTTAATTGCATAAATAAAAACGTACTTATTCTAAAACGCCTTAAAATACATGCAAAACAATATAAAAGACCTCGTGTGAACCTCTTGTATTGCTTAACTGCAAAAACCGAAGCAGCCAGTTGGAAGGAATTTCTGGGATAATATATTTGATTTAGCTTATCACCTGTGAACCCAATGCAGGGATTGGGATCTCACTGTGTTAAATATGTTGGAAGAAAAGACGGTCTCTACTCTTTGTACCTTAGCAAGAGGTCTCAAAGAGTAGTGCTTGGAGGAATACACTAAAGCAGTGGTAGGAGATGACTGCAGTCAGATTCCAGTTGCCACGTGTTGCTTGTCCGAGCTAAGTTGTACCACAGAGACAGAAACCTTTTAGAGGCACCTGGCATGGCACAGGCCCTAGGCCCTACACCACACTCCCAGGAACACGAGAGGCTGAGGAGCATGTGAAAAACCTCTGCTTGATCAGAATCACGTCATGAATCATCCAGTGAGAAATTATCCATCCAGGTTTATTAGCTTTAGGGACATGGTTTAGTGGTGGACTTGACATTACTAGGTTAGCAGTTGGACTTGATGATCCTAAAGGTCTTTTGCAACCTAAACAGTTCTGTGATTCTATGATTCATCTCAGTACTGGCCTTGACATACCTGGATCACGTCCGATAGAAAAATTCCTCCATTTCTATAATGTATACTTCCCGTGTCTTAGGTTCTCAGGGATTTGTTAGTTTAAGTATCCTGATTGATGACTAGATGATAGATTGTCATCTCAGCAGTGTAAATTTTGTTAAGTCTACTTTTTTTTTCATGGTTTCCTTTTGTATTTTAGAGGTGTCATGGAAAAGGAGAGATATAAGAGGAATATGAGGAAGGTCAACCAGGTAACTAAGTGGTTATTTGTGGAATATCCCTTCAAGCTGGAACAGTTGCATGGGAAAAAACATGAATATGCATGACTGCATATATGACAAACTGGTATTGGGGTAGGGGTGTAGCACCCTAATACTAAATAAAGAATGAATGGACTCTTGTTGGTCTGTGAACTACTTTGACAGTGAGAGTGATTTTTATTGTTGTTGTTTAATGTAGTAAAAAGAAAAATGGTTTAGAGAATCCAGAGAGGAGAGTTTTGTGAAGAGAGTATCATTAACAGCAGCATTTATACTGGATGGTGAGCAGGCAGGACTGCATTTAATGTCAGAGAGGAGAAAGTTGCAATGACTAAGGCGTGCTATAAAAACTCTGGTATAAATCTACCTGTGTATACAAGGAGCTGGAGAGAACTCTCCCCCCACTTTTATTTAACTAGTGAGGTTATATCAAGCTGTAGCCCAATAGTAGTACCAAGTAGTTCTGCCTCAGTTATGGATTTTAGAGGTGATAGGCAAAAAAAGTGTTTAGATGTAATCAAAATTGCACCTAGGAGAGAACAGAATTAAAGATGACAACTATTTTATATATGTAAGTGGTGAGTAGTTTTGGGATGGCTCCCTAGTGACATAAAACATAAACTAAAACACGTGGGAAAAAAAAAAGGAATGTAGTGCATGGTGAAGTAACAAATTCTGGAGGCAATTTGGTGAATGGAGATTGTAGTAATGAATACAGTTAAACCTTTAAACTTGAGAGGTCATGAAGGAACCACTGATTGTGATTTCACTTAATATCATAAAAGCCAATGATGTTCAGCTTGTCTTCAGTAGTCATAAATGCCAACTGGAAAAGATCTCAAAGTATGAGTGTTTATATGTATGTGTATATGCATACTGTGTGTGGTTGTTTATGTACACGCATCCATATATACCTATAGGGAGAGAGAGACCAAAACATTTATGTTCAGTTGTATTGTGCCCCAAGTTTCAGAAACAGAACTTAAGGTAGAACCATCACTGCTGCAGTTCTGTTTGCTGTTATTCAGTTTGCAGTAAGTTAATGGTTTAGAAATTCCTTTTTCTTCTAGTCTGTACTTAAAAAAAACCCCCAAGTATTTGCAATGCTCTGTGTATTTGTGTGGCACATGTGCGTATATTTATGTAAGAGATTTCTCTAGTAACATATAAGCCCAAAATAAAAGAGGATGTGCAGCCACTGCTATTACATTGCTATTTTCAGTTGTTATCTGTGCCACCAAGATTTTTCTATTTGACTGAAACATGGGTTGTGTTGTTTTTCTGAAAGTTTCACTGCATGTAGATTTTATAGTAGAAAAAACAGTAGCAGGAAGTGCAGAGGGGAATTCTACCTTCTTTCCTGCCTTACCCTAACTCCCACCCTGAAGCCATGCTCTTTCACGGCATTTCTTTCCAGTGTGTGTAAGATTGCATGCTTTGATCTATGGAAGTGTACGTGATGGGTGACGTGGGCGTCATTTTGCAGGTCACATCTGTTTCAAACAATCTTCTGCTGCTGTTCAGTGAGTAGCAGCCCATACTGAGATTGTTGCTTTCGTTTTTCTTCCACCTTAAACACCTATGTCATTCTGTTTACAACTGATGTTGCGGGAAAGTGAAGAGTGTGAATCGTGCTGCTAATTGGGTAGCCCAAATTAAGGCTGCCTGTGTAACTGTGATTCTCCCTTGTTAACTGCATGCCTTGAGTTGACAAATTCCTATCTCAGTTTTATAGATGCCCAGTGTGAACACCTGTGTAATTGAAACTGTCCGCAGTATTTAGTTACAAGACATTTTTTCCTCCCAAGAGTTCCCTGATAGACCAGTGTGCGTGACAGATAGCATTCAGTAAATGAGGCAGCTGCTTGATTTTTGTCATTGCTGTTCGCTGCACAGTGCCACTGAAACCCTGCATGTTGCAAATTCTTCCACTAATAAAAACTGCATTCTTTTCCTGCAAGTCCTTTTTGGCATACTTGAACGTCTCAAAAAAATTAATTAATATACTGGGAAGTGTTTATTGGATGAGGAATTGAGATGTAGTGACCTTCCCAAACTAGGAAAAAAGACTCCATCAGAACGAATTTTCATCAGTTCCAGTTGGAACTTTAGTCTAGACCAGCTTATTCCCTTCAAATTTGACTATCATGATTTGAGTTGGTTCAGCCAAGCCATGTCCTGCCAGTCAGGATCTCTACACAAACTAATTTCACGTGCTTTGTAGGCTGTGCAAAGAGTAAGCCAAGAATCCTCAAAAAGCAAATTATATCAGATTTTATAATAGAATTGTGTTAGTCCTGTACATCAGTCAGATTTAACTATAAGTTACTTCTAACATTTCCTATTTTTCCTTTTTTTTGGTGTAACTTTTCATAAAGGACTTCTATGCATGTAGAACTACAATAGCGAACAAATGTATGATTTAACAAGTTCATTAATTTATTTTATTTTTTGAAATAAGATTGTAACAGTTTTATTTCCAAAAATCCATGAGTTTATGTTGGCCAAGAAAACAATTTAGTAAACTGAAAGAGATACAGCAGAGTTCCAATAAATACATTGTTAATGGTTAACATTCTTGTTAAGAAATCTGTTTCTACAGTAACTGCTGCAGATTGTCACTTCCTCAAGCATTTGGAATAGTACTAAAGTGAATTTAACACTGATGCTGCAAGGGGTGAATCCTATGAGAGCTAGCAGTATGCTTTATTTGGTATGGACAAGTATGAACAACACAGTTCAGTAACCATAGAGGGTCTTTCATAACTATTTCTTCCTGCCCTTTGTTCTAATGCTCTGTGTGCATTTGTTTTTGTCCTGCTATACAAATCCTAGACCTCATTTGAATCGTGTAACAAGGGCACATAAAATACATAGATAGGCTTAATATTTTAAGTTTAAATATACGTGTGTATATGCTACTAATTTTTTAAGATCTCTGAAGAGATTTACTATGTGTGATTTTCATTAACGAAGAGGAGGTCAGCATGGGCAAATGTGTATGGCTTAAGCTTTAAAACAAAGCCCAGGTGAGTTTTAAAGAGCATGTTTGTCTTACCTTGTACCAGCCCTGTGTTTCTTCTCTGAAACACGATGAAGGGAGATTGTTCTTCTGCTTATGGAAGTGTCTATCCTCAGATGAAGGGAATTGTTTCAGTGGCTGTGTATTCTGTTTCGGTGTGTGTTTGCATCTGTTCTTGTTTGTCTCTTGAGCTGAGACTGCACCAAGCAAACTCATGAGTGAAGGTTGAAACTTTTTTAAGGGGAAGGGAAGAGATATAGCTTCCTTTTGGCAACCACCATTTGGGTTCTTATATAATTCTGAGAGTAACAGAACTTTATTTTTGCAAGTTTGTGGGTACCCATGCAGTGAACACTTGGAGATGTTACAGAAACTTCCTTCTTGCATTATTTTCTTCCAGATGGATGAGATAAAAGGCAAAGACAGGGTGATTCTGGCTCTGGAAAGAGACCTGGGTGTCCAGGCAGGCCATACACAGAAACTGCTCCTTCAGAAAGAAGCCCTGGATGAGCAGCTTGTCCAAGTGAAGGAGGCAGAACGATACCACAGCAGTCCTAAGAGAGAGCTTCCTGCAGGAGTGGGGGATATCACCGAACTGATGGGAAGCCCGGTAAGAAAATTGTATTTTCTTCAAATGTTCAGCACAGGGTAACTGCTGCCTGATTGTTCACATTGGTTTTGTAGTTACTTTTGAAACATTAGAAGGGCTCATTCATAGTAAATAGCCCTGTGCGTTTCATTGATGATTTAGAAACTCCTTGGATTTCAAAGAATGCTGAGAAATATGTGGATGTAGAACATTTAGAAGTTGCATTGTGAGCTCCAGTTATGAAGCCCATTATTTTCTTAGCTCTTAATTTCGTAGCTTTAGAAATTATTTTAACCAATGGCAACTAGATACTGCTCAAAACCTGAGCCATATGATTTTAATCTCTGTTCTGTGCACTGGAATTATTTTAGCTGATAGTAAGAAATCTAGTGAGAAGTATCTAATAATACATAAAATACTATTTATCTAGCTGCTTTTTTTTTTAATTGTTACACATTTACATACATTTCGTAAGTGGACAATTTTCATGTAATATATCATATAAGATTTGCGCAGGATGTTATTGTGTAGTGTTTCAGTTAATTAAAATAAATTTCCAAACATTGATGTACAAGTCTATTTTAAATTTTCACAATCCACTTACATGATATTAAATTACAGACAGTAAAATATTTTTTAAAAGCTAATTTTGTGTATCTATGTTTTTTGATGTAAAGGAGCAGCATTTGGATGAACGAGATATGCGGAGATTTCAATTAAAAATTGCTGAACTGAATGCTGTAATAAGGAAGCTGGAAGACAGAAATACTCTCTTAGCAGATGAAAGAAATGAACTGGTAAATTAATTAGTTATAACACAGATGGTGACTGGGAGGGCATCTTTATGGTAAAAGGCTTAGTGTTGGGAAGTCAGTGTTATAAATAATTTACAAATTATTCCTGGTTAGACTAAATCAATTATATCTAAATATAACAGAGATTTCTATAGAAATCCACTTTGTGATCATAAAAGACATGAATAGAATCTCTGTTGTTCCAGAAATCTAAAATTTATAAATTTATTTTGGGGTCATCATAATCAAATTGCCTGGTAGCTTGCTTGTGGCACTGTTTAATAGTGTTGTGTAAAACATGCATAATCTATGCACTTAAATTACTGTATTAATATTTTTGAAATTTTACATTGTTTTTGTGTTGTGCTTATGCTAGCTAGGAGTTAAAAAAAAGCTTTCTTGTGCTAGTGATGAAAAATCTACCATTTCTCCAGGGAAGTGTCTTAAGTAGGTGAAATTGTCCTAGGAGAATGATAGTAACTTACAAAAAAAAAAAAGGATATGGCATGAAATTTAAGAATTAATTATATTAGCCTGTGTTGCTGTTTAATTGCTTGTACTGAGGTTAATAGTAAAACTCCCATTGACTGCAATGGGAAGTGACTTTAACAATAGGAAATTTTACACGTCCTCTTATAATGCCCTAATTCTAGTGGCAGTAGAAAAAATTTTTCATTCTAATTGGATGGAATTTTCCCCTCATACAACCTGTGTATCTGCTTCTAAAATAATCCTGTTACGGACGGTGAGGGCAGAAGGGGAGGGCACTCGTGCAACGTGCCAGTCCTACAGATGAGTGAGGCACTGGCATCTTCTTCCTTGCTTTGTCAGACTTAGCTCTTCATCTTCCGAGACAAAGGCTTTGCTTTATGATAAAAACACTTAGTTTAGTTATGACATCGCAATGATTATCAGAAATTTTCTTGTCCCACATCTCGGTTGAATCTAGGTTAGTGAAGTTGATTGAGCAATGCTAGACTAAAATTGGATGAATCAAGACCACGATTGTGACCACAATTGTGCCTTTTTCTTTAAACTTTTCCACTTTGAATGGCTCTATAGTCTAAACTGCCCCTTCATATGAAAAAACCCAATTCCTCATTAACAATTTAAGTTTCTTGGTGTAAAAAGAATGTGGTTTTTAGCCTGGGCATAATTTGCCATTTTTACTATTTTGCCTAGGTGCTTGTTGTTTTGTTTGTGTTTTTTTTTTTCTTTCCACTTTTACTAGTATAGTTCCTTTGCTCTATACTTTCAAGAACGTCTTGCCTTTTTTCAAGATTGCATTATGTAAAGATGAGATAATTCAGCCTCCTAATCCTTTTTGTGGATATAAGTAATTCAAAACATCTCTGAAGAATGTTGAAGGACTGCAACACCTACCCTTCAGTGTCCCTCTAGACAGAGGACATGATTCAGTCCTCAACACATCAAGAAGTGCTCTTCTTGATGCTTGACTTAGGAAAGAGGAATATATTTTGGAAAAGATATGAAGAAGATTTTAATATATTAAGAGACAATATTATGTAAGCCCTGTACTATCACTAAAGTTGTGTTAATAACATGATGAAAAATTATTTTCTTCTTAGAATGAAACAGAAACCCAAATATTCAGTGAAATTATCTCAGGAGATAAAAATCAGTAAAATTAAAAATCTTTTGATTGGGAAAAAATATTTTTCTGCCAACAAAACAGCTCAAGGATTAAAGAAATTAAAAAAGTGAAATTTTGAATATACACAAATGCAAGAAAGGGCAGTAATTTGCTTCACATAATTGTCTGACATTGTAAAACCACAGGAGCAAAATTGAGCAGCTTGAAAATGTCAGCAGAATGCTGAGATTGAATCTGTGCCCTCTGGCTGACTTTCTCATTGCTCTAATTACACACTAGCTATAGGGTTTTTTAAAGTAGAGGAGGAGGAGTTTACTCCTACTAAGGGATAGCTAAATTGTAAAAATTACTACCCTACAGACCTAGGTGTCACAAGACCCTCATATTCAATGAGATTAGTTTATCAAGAAATCACTTTTATGGATCCTTGTGTTTTCCAAGAGCAATACCCAGTGACCAGATCTAGTGTTTTTGCAGATATGTCTTAGTCGTTTGGTCTTCTGTAGTTCTTAGTTCAGCAGTAGTCTAAATCAGATGCCACTTAATAAAAGAACTAAACTTTCTGAATGAAGAAAGAAGGCAACTGAAAACAACCATATTTGTTCTTTCCTACAACTATAAACTAAAGCACAGCTAATTTTATTCCTTTGATATTTGCAGCTGAAACGTTCTCGGGAGACAGAAAGTCAGCTGAAGCCTTTGGTAGAAAAAAATAAGAGGATGAGCAAAAAAAATGATGATATGTTGCAATGTATCCAGAGAATGGAAGACAAAATAAAAAATCTATCAAGGGAAAATGTAGAATTGGTAAGTAATCATCTCTGACATCATTATATAAGAATGCACTTTCAGATGAAAGGGCTTGTGAGGCTGTTACTCCAACACAGGCACTTCGGTCACAACTGTGAGGTGGTATAACTGTCAAATGCAGCCAATACAGCTGAATATTCGTATTCTAAATTCCAAGTGAGATGTGATTTGTGTTGTATCACTTCACACTGATTAAGGAAAAGGATCATGGATGGATAAAAGGTGTTTGCACACAAAAATGTATGACTAAAATTCAGCTTTACTAAATGTTGCTTTTATGATTAGAAGTAAGAGCTAAAGTTGAGTGCATGTGCCAAAGGCGCTACTATGCTAGATCATTGAGTTTACTTGTCTGCTAATTTTGTCCCAGACTGTATTCTATGATTCTGTTTTAAAATATCTTATGTGAGATATTGCAACTGAGGCATACAGAATGTATAAATTTTCTTTTGTTGTTGAAAGAGGCCTATGGTGTAGTGGAGTATGCACTGAGGAGTCTAAAGAGTTCTTACTTACTACATCACACATGACAATTCTCCTCTTCTTACAAGAAGACCTTAAAAAAATGATTTTTGTTTTGTGGATTTTAATTCTTTTTTATTTTTTTTCTAGAAAGAGAAATTATCAGCACAACCAGCACTGAAGAGGCACACATCTTTGAATGATCTCAGCAGCACACGAGAGGAGCAAGAAATTGAATTCCTTAGACTGCAAGTCAAAGAACAGCAGCATGTTATTGATGATCTCACAGTGGTAATGCTTATGACTGGTATACACACATGCATGCACACACGTCTGTAGGCAAGCTAGATATCTGAGAGCAGTATTTTAACTCCAGTTGTATTAGTGATACAGAAATAATTCTTTGGTATCAAAGGGTGTTATTTCACAGGTAGTGAATGAATTTCTTTGGAACATGTATGAATCTCTGTATTATAAAATATTTACCTACTGTGAGCTGCTTGTGAAAAGAAGTGCATCAGTCCATCTATCTTACTTTACAAAATTAGCTGCCAGCAGCTGAGGAACTTGAGGAAAGGACATGTTCCAAAACTTAATGACTGAAGTGTGTTGGATGTAGCCTCTGGGGCAAACCCTTCCCCTACTGTAGAAGTTCTCCTAAAAGTAAAGGAACACACAGGATGGCACTGATTTCACCTAACTGAGCGTTTCTAACCGAACTGCCCACACTAGCTGTCTTTATTACAAATGGAGAGAAATATGCATGGATCGTTAACTGAAGGTAGCAGCACAATTTAAGATTAGAATTGCACAGCTGCTACCATCTAAATGCGAAGACTGTTTTAACCGATGCTCATAAACGTTCGCACTGTTTGATCAGGACTATATTGACTTGTGTGAGAAGTGTATTTACTACAACTTTTGCTGCACCCTCCTGGTGCTGGCAGAAATAGCTTATCAACTCTGAGAGACCTCTGCCCTTCTGGAGCAGTACCAGGAACTCAGGCAAGCTCAGAGCGTCAACAGGCACTACTGGCTGCTACAAAAGGATAACATGAATTTAAGATAATTTAAATAGAAAATGAAACAATTGGATACAACATTGAAAATAAAAAGAGAAGATGCAAAAAAATAAAAAAAACAAGATGCATTATTGCTCTGTCTGGAAAATTGTCTCTATTCCTGGCAGTTCATCTGAGACTCTGACGCAGGATTTCTCATTGTAAATCAGTGCCAAAGGCTGATGTCTGGGTGCGTTCTTCAGCGTCACAGTGTTACAGGCAGTAGGAGGTTACTCAGACACTATGATGTGGGTAGGGTCTGATTCACAGAGCAATGCTGCTTTACCTTCCAAATACAATTGTACAGGCAGGGACTATGACATGATCTTAAATTCCCAGTATATGACTGATATGACATCACTTATATTTCAGTGTAAGATGGGTATGAAAGGACTCTCTTTTAATTGTCCCAGCCCAAAATCTGAAGAACTATATTGTATGCTGATTTTATATAAATAGTATTATTTTGTGTTTAGTGTGAAAGTAAAATAAATAAATATTTTCAAATATGGTTTCATTTTTGCTTTGCTTCCTGTTTGCAGATACTATTTCACTTGCAGAAATAAGTTAAATTGCTAACTTGGATAACACTTTGATTGTCTGTACAAATCAGTAGATGCTTGATATGAATGCAGTGGAATTCTGCACTTCCATTATGCTTTTTAGCTCTCTTTTCTGGTTCAAACCACACCTCTACAGAATACAAATGTATTGTAATTATCAAGAATGACCCACATGTCACATACCTGATTAGTACAAAAGTTATCAGCCTAACTCCAGCTGAGACCAATATGATACACAGAAATAAGAACAATAGTCTTAGGCAGTAGGGTTGTCTGAATTGATTAACAGTGTTGTTTGTAGGACACATTTGATGCTGTTGAAGTCATATCAACTTGAGCTCTCCCCAGCAGCAGTGCTCTGGTCGGTTCTTAAAAGGAAAGCTCTTGGGATAAACTCAGATGATTGCAAAATATGCCAGTCATTCAGCAAGTGGTATTTTTTAATTGACATTATGGTTGTTCTGGTAGCTTGATGTATTACTGAGACAGTAATTTAAGCAGTCTTCTTGCAAATAGGGTTAGAAACAAGAAGGAGTGAGGGATTTAGGAAATTTATTTTTTTTCATTCTACGCTGAAGTGAAAGCAAAGTCCAACTGTTTGGACACCTACTTGGGAGGCAGGAGGCCCAGATTAAAGCAGGCACTGTGCCAGGTACCTGAGGAGAGAACATTTTTCTCCGGCACTGTAAATTTCAACTGTGTGGCTTCAGCTTTAGCTTAGTATATTATATTATACTGCAGCTTGAAATACCTGCTACATTCTACCTTAGCAGTCATTACTTTTCCTCATTTTGAAAGCCAAATGGATTAAAGGTGCTGTATAAGTAATTTTGCATTTCTGAATTATTTTGCATTTTCCAAAATTTCATTCCTGGAACAATGTATTGATAAAGATAAATTATTTTATTGTGATTTTTCCCTGGGAGCTTCCTGTTTGTCCAGTTTCTGAACTGAATGTAAAGCAAATAACTCAAGAAAATAATACTTTGCAGTGAGCAGTAACTGCTAGGGAGGGACTTGGAACTGCTAGCATTCTTTTAAAAATAATGCTGCAAGTAAAGATGTAGAGCTAAAGAAAGAATCACGAAAAAGGCAAGGAGACAGATTACTTGCCACCTGTGTTGTTGAAGTTTTTTTGCTTGCTTCTTTGTAATTTTTACCTTTTTTTCCTCCTCTTCTCCTTTGAGATTCAAGGCGGTATTCTTTGAATTAAATGTTCATAAACCCTGCATTTTTCCAGTTATAACCTCCTCCTGTTATGATACAGTTAAGTGTAATCTTGTTCCAAAGCCACAGTAGGAAAAAGACACCGAGCAAGTTGCCACAGACTGAGAATGCCTTTGGATTTGGGACTTTTGCCCTACAAGGATAAGTCATATGTAACGCTATATCCTGCATATGCATGCTTGTATATCAGAGTATACCTGATATAATCACTTGTAATTACTAAGTCTGGACTCATTTTTGGCTACTGACCTGCTTCTTCAGGATGGTTGAATTCTGTTTCCATAGTGAGCTTCCTGGTAAAAGAGTCAAAAGAACTGTCAGAAATCTGTGCCGATTATTTAACAAAGCTTTTTCTTGCCAACTTCCCATCAAGTATGTGAAATATATGGCTAAAGCCTTGTTTGCTAAAGGGAAAAAAGTGCAGTACAGCGTGGTGTTATATCAGCAAGGTGTTATTCAAAAGGATAAAGACATTGTGTTAGCTTTACTATAAACTTTAAGAAAATTTTAATGATTTTGCTTTGTGTTAGATGTATCTAGATATGTTTTACAAGAAACCCATACCAAAATGTCCTTCTTCCTTTTAGGAAAGGGAACGGTTATTGCGTTCTAAAAAACAGAGGAGGAAAAGTCTGAAGCCTCTAAAGGTGAGTGAACATTTGGGTTTCCATGTATTTCTGTTATTGTGAACAATGTTGGTTTCAAATACTACCTGAAATGAAATCTTTACTTAAATTAATAGTAAAGTTTCATATAATTCTCCTGCTTAATTGCAATTAAAAACTTTGTCATGATAGGGACATTACAGGAATGTCCCTGGATATTTCTGTATGTGATATATAAATAGTAAGAAGATTCTAACAATCTTTCTCTAGTAACTATTTTGGTCTACAGTGCAAAATACCAAGAGAAAAATTTGGGTTGCAGAAACAGAAAAGTTTTGCTTCAGAGTGTGCCTTTAGTTTTTATTGTAACACACGCTTAAAGGAAGTAATTTTGCTGAATAATGGTTTTTTTGTGAAGTTAAACATTAGCAGCCTGGAGTGTGCAGAATGGACTAAGAGGGGAAAAATGGAAGTGAAGAGTGGAGAAATTATTATCATCTATATGGTAGCTTAATATATATTCTGCCATAAATGGGTGCTTGTCTTTGCTATCTTCTGCATAATATATTCCTTGTGACCTCCAGGTGGTGCTTTTCTATTGCTCTGTATTCTGAAAGATTTAGCCATCAGGGTTCACTGTTTCAGTGGGAATTTCTTCAGGTTATGTGCCTAATAATTTTGTCTTTTACATGTGAAGAAAGAAGACTTCAGAAGTAACAATAAACCTTGTATATATTTTTCTGTTATGTAATGGAAGGCTGATAAGTACCAAATGTATTTGCAGTAACCCTGAACTGTTGTCTTTTGGTGTAGTATATCTGGAATTTTGTGTGTTCAGAATGAGTTTTAAAACAGGACATAAGATTAAATATATGTATATATGTATATATGTAACTGATACTATAATTTTTATAGTCCTCTCTAATTATTAGCCCTTATCAAATTTTAAATTAATTGTGTAAGATCTCTTGCTTAAGTGTAAAGTTCCTAATGAAACAAAACTAGTTAGTTTAATTTTTTAGGAGTTAATGACTAGAGATGCTAATTTCTATAGGCTGAAAACTTCCATAATTATTCATTTATGTCTTAAAAATGTTATGCGTTAATGGAACTTCAGCTGACCTAGATTCTGGACCCTTTTATCTATTTTCTCTTGAGCAAGCTGCTGCTTTTGTGGTATCTTCTTCTTTTCCTTATTGACTAAAGCAACAGTTGAACAACATGAGGCTTTGAGAAAATGTGCATGATACCATTAAAAATTGAGACAGTTGCTGTTCTTCATGTGGTAAGAGTACTATAATTAGGGGATTTCTGCAGAGATTACTCCAAGAATTGTGTGCAGTTGAACAGTAAAGTTTGGGGTTTGCTTCTCATTTATTATATATTATATACACCAGAAAGAGCAAATTATACCTAGCAGATGTGACTCCCACTACGTATTCTATCCCTTATTCATTAGCTCTTTGGTGCCCATAAGAAATTGCCCATTTGAAATTATATTCTATATATCTGCTCAAAGGAAAAGCAAGACTATAAAATAAAAACAAGTGAAAAAGAAGAAAACGTTATGAGAGAAGAGTGAATGGGATTATATATACTATACTAGTTACTATGTAACTGCATATATATATAATTTTTAAATATGTTAATTCCTTAAAGAAGGAAAAAAGTCATCAATAATATATTTATGTCCTGTTATCTGCCAATATATAAACCAGTAGACTATTCACATGTATCTGCAGTTTTGACTTGGAGTTTAATCACTGTTGATGTTAGCTTCTAAAAATCTAATCTTGGAACACAGGCTGGTTTCCTTCCAGGTCACCGGTGTGGTCCTGTGAGGATCAAACTCCTTAGAGAAAGCTGTATTTCCTACAGTTTTCCAGAAGTCTTTTTTTATTTAAACAATCTGTGTGGAATGGGCTGCTTGGATTGTACCACCTTTATCCTCTCTGTTTTTACAACTTATCTCAGGAATCCAGGTGAAAACACTAAAATTCATCTCACCAATTCTTGGTTAGATGTCATTAATGGAGGTGAGATGCACACATCTCACTTTGGGCAGCATGGTAACTACATTGTGACAGGTGTTCTCTGGAATAGATACCTAAACAGGCCGTGTGTGTTTTGTCCTAAAATTGCAGGAAGGCAGCCTAAGATGGGTTGCTTTATATATAGACATGTACATTGCAAGTGTATTTCTGTCTATGATCTGTGCAAGATTTTTATGTTATACAGAAGATAACCTATACATTTAGTAGACAAAATTATGAGTGTATCTGTCCTATCCAACCACTCAGAAGGAGAAATTACTGACGTAAATATTTGGCTTTGCTTTTCTAAGTTTTGTTAAATGTAAACTTAGCATTGGTACAGTGAATCATCAGGTTAGGCTGTTGGAGTGGTATCTATTTCCAGCTGTGTCCCACTTCTCTTGACAAAGTGTAAAAGGAAATAACTCATGAGAATTAGATTTCATGAATGTGGTCAGATAAGCTCAGACTAGAAAATGTAGAAAGGTTAGGTTTTTGTTCTAAGAAAACAGGAACTTGGAGCATGGGGTGAAGACATACAGTCATTTACTGATGCAAATTCTCCTAAATGGGTACTTTTAAATTCAAGATGCCTTAATTTTCAAGGTACTCTGACTGAATAATGTCTATTTGTTTTCTAATATGAGTATTTTCCTGACAGTGGTTCCTGTTAGCTGGATCAGAATCCATAGCATGGCTTTGTTAATAGCCTGACCACTTCTAAATAACATTATTTCAGCTCAGAAGCTTTTGAAAATACCAAGGATTTATTTTTTGGTTTTTTTTCCAGTTGAATATCTCTGTTATTTCTAGAGCTCTGTACATGCACTAGGTTACTGTTGCTAGCGTAGCTTTGACTGAGCACGCTTTTAATTACCAAGAGACATAGGAGCCTATAGAAGAGCACTGACAACAGGCTTGGGTTTTTGCAGTGTGGTGGGATAGGGCTTTATAACCTCTGTGTTTAGAGGAGTAATGTAGTGACTCTGTATAGTAAGGCACTGTAGGACAGGTTTTTCTGAATTGAAGCAGCCTAAGCTGATAGACATTTCTTTTCTGTGGTTTTGTTTGTCTGTCTGTTTGGCTGAGTTTGATGGGGTTTTTTTGACATTAATGTGTCATTGGACTTGTTAAGACAAAGATGTCCCGGAGGTGATTCTTCTTTTGCAGTTTAAAGCATGCTTTTTCCCAGGTGTTTGTGATTTGGGTTTGGCTTTTTTTTTTGTTCTTTTTTTCCAGTTTCGATAGTGAAATAACCAAGAAACTCTGGAAGCAGTGATTTTTTGGTTTTGTTTATTTTTGACGTGTAGAATGGAGTTACGGTGGTTCCATGACTGATGGAGTCATGAATTTGAAAAAAAGGCACTGGTGCCTAGTTTGTTTGGAAACTGCAGGACTCCATGGATTTGTTTCTTTATTTAAACTTCAGCAAATAAACTGTATTGGTGGTAGTGGAAACTGCGCGCTGGTGTGATGGAGTTCATATTTCTTGTCTTATATTTTTCTTTCTTTATCTGCCTCTGTGCTTTGGTGTGCCTGTATTTTTCTGGCTGCCAAGAAATGACATATAAGCATGAAGGTAAGAAGTTACTAATTAGCTCATCTGATTGCATTACAAGGAAGTTCATCTTGAATCATTTTCATCATGTTAACTGCTTGAAAACAAAATATTTAATTGTAAAGTGAAACCACTTTAGCAATAGAGAAATCAAATTATTTGTATGTAATCCAAAACATTAAGAAGATGAGAGTATATTGAAATTTGCATATCATATGGTCTGTGTGTCATTTTTGATTTATAACATTCTAAATTTTGATGTTTATTGAGCACGGTACTTCTCTAGGAGCATTAATACCTGAGTTATAAAGACCTTACTTCAAAATTATGTGTAAACATCTATATACATCCACATGAAGAGTGCTTGCTATTAAGTGCATGGCAGTTTTCAGTTGATTTTAGAGTTTAAATCAGAAATTTTCAGCAATTTATATGATGATTTTCTCAGTTATGAAGTAACAAATGCACAAATCAATATAAAATAATCTAAATTGTTGAGAATTATCCCATTTTCAAGTAAAGTGAATGCAACTTGAATGGAAATAGCATCTAGTTACAAAAATCCAGTGAGTACTGTACATGTTTGTATACACTTTTCAGAAGCTATTGTGATTCAGCTTTTGAGCTGTATGTGGAAGCTCCAAGAGTTGTTGTAGTAATTTATGCCTTATTATTTATCACAATGTTTATCAACATCCTTTATATGAATAAGATGTCTTTTTTCTTTTTTTTTCTTTCCTCTCTACAGCTATTTTCTTATCAGTTAATTTTTTCTGTGTTTGCTGTGAAAAAACCTTTTTGTAGATAGTTGCTTCAGATACTAGATGATCAACCATTAAGAACAGCTATTCTGTAGTTATGCCATGAAGCAATTCATACACATGAAATCAATATACAAAGATTAAATACCTTATCTCTATGTCTATGAAAAGTAGCCACTCTACAAGATGATAAATGTACATCTTCTCTAATGAGGAAGGAGTCATTAAAATAGCTCTTTCAACTTCAAATATTACAGGCAGCTTTTAACAGTTTTGACTTTTAACTCTCCTTGAGGTGTTGAGATTTTTTAATGTGATGGGAAATACTGATTTTCTTCCATAATAACTTCCCATACAGTAGTCAAATAATTTCGGTATTAATATATGCATTTTTTTCCTCATTTTTGCTACGACTGAAATGTTTAAATGCAGCTAGTATCTTTTGTCAAAACAATGGCATTGCTTTAAGTATCTTTTCAAACCTATATACATTTATGCAAAATCAGCCCACTGTTGTTTTAATATTGCTTTTTTCAAGCCTTGACACAGTGTGCGTGGGAGTGCACATGAGGGGTTAAAGGAAAATGCGCACTTAAACTGTAGTTTAAGGTATAGCAAAAAGTCGAAGAGATATGATAAGCCTTATTGTCAGTTTTAACTAACCTGCTGCTGACCTTCATGGTGCTGTATTCTCTGTGCCCTATATATGGTGCCACACTGGAGTTTTGCTCTCAGAGTCCCTTCTACCAGCTTCTTCACTTTGTCAGCCCTCAAGCCTATACTTTATTGTAGGCTTTGCCTGAGCTTTGGTCAAGTGAATTTGTCAATTTTAAATCCAAGCAGCTTTGAAGTAGAAGACGTGAAAGTGGTCAACTGTTCTGCAGTTCTTGGAGTTACTTGTCCTTGGCTAGGTTCCTCCAAAGCATAGGCAAAATATACAGAGCCCCACCCATAGACAAGCTGGTATGGGCAGAAGAGCAGGATGGAAAAGTGTTGTCAAAAGACTCGTTAGGGAACTTTGCTTTGAGTTTACTCTCAGCATCTTTGAGTAAAAAGTATCTGCACTGCAAAGTCAGGAATGTGGTTTTCATGAAAGTCTTTTGTTTTCTGTTTATCTGCCCTGATCTTCTTTACCTCCGTATAACCTACCTTCATCTTTTTGAAACTTTATCAGCTCATCAGTTTGGAGTCAAAGTTCTTGCTGATGAGTTGACCTGGGAACACAAGTTACAAATTTGTCTTCCTTACAGCTTGAAGGTAGCACCATTTCTTTAGCCCTATTTTCAGCTCCCAAAATTTACTTGCAGTATCACAATTAGATGATTGTAGGCTGCAACCAGTATTCAAAGTGGGAATAAAACTGGATGGGCCATCTCCCAAGGACTACTTACCCCTCAGTTTTTGCGGCAAATCTTTGTACTTATGAGAGAGAGAGGTCTGAAATGTTTGCAGTTCTTGTGTGAGAGAACATATTAGCTTTCTGGGTAAGTCGTTTTATTTCTAGAGTAGAGCTTAAACCTGTTTCCTGTGTCCTTTGTTTTGTTAAGTAGAACAGAGCAGTGAACAAACTGGTGTAGCCTGTGAATGCTAGAGGAAAGGATTAAATTATCTGAGGAAAATGTTTGGTTTTAGCATCTTAGAGATAGCTCTGCCTGCTGCATGGATCAAAGTTGTTCCTAAACAACTGAGAGAAGAGTAACATGAGTCTTTACAGCGTTTTAGTACTACAACTGAGATGCTTTTCTTCTCTTATGAATACACTGAATAGTGGCCTAGTAGCTCGCAAAAGGAAGGTTGTTCAGAAGCTCTTTGCCTTGTATGCTGGATCATGTTTATCTTTGTGCTTATGTATAGGCACAATATACTAGTTTATTTGGAAAAGACGTGGCTTTTTGTGGTTGTTCTTTGGGTTTGTTTTGGTTTGTGTTTTTTTTCTTATTTTTGAGGTTTTTTTAATGCATAACATCCCAGGAGGATGAAGTTAATTTAAAAATGTGTTTTGTTATTAGATCACTTGTATGATATAAGAAGTTAGGCTTTCTGTTGATTAATAACAGTCAACTTCTGTTATTTCTATATTGGAAGGAAAAATACTTGAAAAATTATTTTTCTAGCTAATTTTTTTTTTTGAACAGAGGAATTTTCTATGAAAACTTTCTGCTTTATGCACACGTGTTAGTAAACTGAGAGAAAGGGGGCTCTTAAAATGGTGACAAAGTTCTTGCAGTTGTGGTGTTTTATATAAAACATCATATTTTTCACAATGAATATTGTATTACTACATGTTACTAGTTTTCTTGAGTTTCCTATAAGCATGCATTTAATTATGTTGTGTAATTTTTTTAAATTTGCATCAAAATGGTGGTTTTCCTTAAACATAGTTGTTTTGGTTAGTCATAATATTGGAAGAAACTTCTGAAAAATTTACAATGATGGAATTAAAAAAATAAATGGAAAACAACTTATACATTTAAGTAGGATTTTGCGAAATAGATATCATAAATTACTCCTTTATCTTTTTTCCTTTTAAAAAATAAGCATGAATAACAAAATTTGTTTGACTTTGTTCTTCAGAATGTTTTTTTCCCTTTTGGTTCCACATCTTAGATTTTACAACGTATTAGGTTACTTTCTTCTGAATAGATGATGCAATCATCTACTGTGAATATTGTAAGATATATATGATTTTGATAATTAGATTTATACTTTTGATTAAGCATTATTCTAGTGGCAATTACTTAGTGCTATGTGCAGTTCAGTTCTTGGAGGTTCTTATACAAATGATGTTGAAAAAGTAGCTTGTTTAGCCAGAGAACAATGGTTTATGATGGAATCTTTTTTCCTTCCTAAGTACTAAAATAATGGTCACAGAAGACCTTGGCTACTGCTTATGGGTTCACTGGGGTTTTCCAACTGTTTTGCCAGTAACTAAGAAAAACTAACTTTTCAGAGGCATGTTGTGGAGACATTTTTTGGATTTGATGAAGAATCTGTTGATTCAGAAACATCATCTGTAACTTCATATAACACAGATAAAACAGACAGGACACCAGCAACACCAGAAGAAGATTTGGAAGATGTAAGTAGTAGCTGTTGGTTCTAAAGTTCTATAAAAATTGGCATGGAGTATAAATGCAAACATTTTAATATTTTTTTTCAGCTCTTCTGCCACAGGGGCTATGAAAGATTTGGCAGAGAATTGCTTTGTTTTGTTTTGAGTCAAGTAACACATCCACAATCATTGCAATAGAATTCATACGATAATATTCTGCCTGACAGATTTGACAGATATTGGACTGAGAAATAAAATTGGTTTTCTCAAACCCTTTCTTATTAGTCAAAAGAACATGAATAGGCATGTTGCTTTGCCAGAAGTCAATAGTTACTAGACAATAGTTTGCTTTTCAACCTTATAATTTATTTGACTGTTTTGATAAAACCAGGATTTGCTTCCTGTACTTAGAATACTAAGAGAGGCTTTTGCAATTCATTAAGGCTTAAATGATCACAGGGAGTAAATACCCACTGACACGTTTTGTCTCAGCTCTGTGATATACCGTGCAGCTGGCCTACTTTGCAGGGCTGAGGTCAAAGCAAGAATGAGATGCTCCTTTTCATCTTTCCTGTTCACTGACTTGTGTCCAATACTTCTCAGTCGCAAGAACCTTCCTATTTTTTTAAGTTTAATATCTAATAGTATTGTAATCTCGCTTTCTTGGAACTCAAGTTCCTGGAGGAAAAATTAATGATAGGGGGATATTTCTTGCCTTCAGCAGTATAGGAAGGACTTTGGAAGTGTTGATGTCAGTTTTTCAAAATTAAAAGAAAATTAAGACATTAAAAGAACTTCATGTTAAAAAAAAATTAAAAAAATTTAAACATCATCTTAGGGCTTTGAAATACAGCTTCTGTGTTAGTGTAGTTGTGCTGGTAAGCCAATTGGTTTGGGTTTTTAAATCTTTATTAAACTTTGAGAATCAATACTAGTTGTGTTGCTTGTTGGATTTGTGAGTCTGTCTATATAAAAAAATCCATTATCATACATATTTGTCTTTACATGCACAAACCTACTCTTTTTTCCCTCTTCATTAAGAGCACGCCTAAAGAAGAAGCTGAACTAAGGTTCTGCCAGCTAACAAGAGAGTATCAAGCTTTGCAAAGAGCATATGCGTTGCTTCAAGAACAAGTTGGTGGAACCCTGGATGCAGAGAGGGAAGCAAGGGTAATATTTTTAATTGCAATTTCTTTTATCTCTGAAATAATTGAAAAAGCTGAAAAATCTTAGAGTAGCAGGAGATACCTTTGCAGGTCAGTGAAATGCAAGGCACAATTGTTTTGAGGATTAGAGGGTATTACCATTAAGGTGACAATTTAAGATTCATTTGGTGTGATCAGAAGAAAGATATCATTATACTTTATTCTAGTGTACGTAACATTAAAGATTTCAGTAGTAAGGTGGTGTTGTTGAGAATATCGAACTTGAACCTGCAATTTGTATAGCAATATGGTGGAATTAAAATCAATTGGTGAAGAGGTTTTATCATATCAGTACATTAAAAATATGACCCAAATCTGACAAAGGAAGTTTTGAAGTATTTATTTGAAATAATAATTTGTTTTCTAAAATCTCAGATTGAGAGTATTTTTCCTTAAAGAAGTACATAGCTAATAGTTGTTCCTGGGGTTTTATCCTCACAGCAATCTGTGTACTGTAGATATTTCAGGTGTGAGGAAGTATGCATGCTAGTTTTATTTACCCTTCTGCTACCACTGTCTTTAACAATTTAGTGCAGTGGTGAAGTCAGCAGAAGTCATGCTAACATCTTCCATTCTGTTTTGTCCAAATTCCCAAGGAGAGAAATCACTTAATACTGAATTGGTGAGCTCTGGCTCAGTCACCAGATCTATTCAATGAACAGCAGTGGTGTCACAAAAGAGCTGGGTTAACTAGAAGCAGAATTGCTTTGTCTCTAGCCAGACTTCTGCAGACAGGGACATACCTAGAAATAGAGCACCCTCTTCATGAATGACTATTGTGACCAATGACAAAAGAACATGTACCATCCAAATGGGCAAGCAGTAGCCATAGGGCTGGAAACTTCATCATCTTCGTCTCATGTCCTTCATTCTACATCAAGTACAACTTGAACCTCTAGATTACCGACCACTGAGAGAGCTGACTGATGTCAATGCAAGGCCACTGCCGGCTATCTTTGAATGGTCATGCAAATTTTGTGAGGTTCCTGAGGACTGTAAGACAGCAAATGTGACTCTTGTCTGCAAGGGAGGAAAGAAGGAGGACCTAGGGAACCGAAGGCTGGCCATTCTCAGTTTGATTCCTAGGGAAGGGATGGAGCAAATAATCATGGAAACCACTTCCAAATGTCTGAAAAACAAGATGGGGGCTGGCAGGGATCGCATGTATTTATTAAAGGGAAGTCACGCTTAACCAGCTTGATAGCCATTTATGATGAGCTGATGAGCTTGGCAGAGGAGTTGAGAGCAAGGCCTGTTGCTAACTTGATTAGTAAGTCTTTTGACACTCTTACCCATAAGATTCTCATAGACAAACTGATGAAGTACAGACTAGACAAGTAGACAATGGGGTGGACTAAAAACTGGCTGTAATAGCTGTAATAGTGGTAGAAAGTTCAGCTGGAGGCGTGTCCCCGGTGATGTACTGCAGGGGTTGACACAGTACTATTCAGAGGGACCATCTGACTACCTGAAGAAATACTTAAAGAGAAATCTCATTAAATTCAATGGAGGGAAGGAAAAGTTGCTCAAATGGGGAAGAATAACTCCATGCACCACATAGGGCTGGCTTGCTGGCAAGTAATTTTGCACAAAATGATGTGGGGGGTTCTGGTGGACACAAAGTTGAACATGTGCTGGCAGTGTGCCTTTGCAGTGAAGAATATCAACAGCCCCCTGGGCTGTATTAGGAAGAAAGTCCCCAGCAGACCAGTGGAGGTCTTCCTTCCTCTCTAGCTAGCATTGATGAGGCCACATCTCAAGTGCTGAGCCCATCTCTGGGTTCCCCTGGGACAAGAAAAATGTGGAAATATGGGACACAATCCAGTGAAGGGCCACAAAGATCATTAAGGGCCTGGAGAATCTGATATACAAGGAGAGGCTGAGAGAGCTGGGACTGTTCAGCCTGGATAATAGAATGCTTGGGTATCTTTTCAATTTTTGTAAACACCTGATGGAGGGAGTAAAGAAGACTGAATCAGAATCTCCTCAGTGAGATCCAGTGAAAGGACAAGATACAACAGGCACAAATTCAAATACAAGAAATACCATTTAAGCATAAAAAGCCCCCTTCTTTCTCTGAGGGTGGTTAAACATTGAAACAAGTTTCCCAGAGAGACTGTGGACTCTTCATCCCTGGAGATACTCAAGCTTCAATGGACCAGGTCTTGAACAACCTGCTTTAGGTGCCTTCCTGCTTTGAGCACTGGAGTTGGACAGGTGATCTCTTCCAACTTCAATAAGAATGATTCTAAAAAGCATTTAAACATTAAAAGAAACCCTAACATACTTCAACCTCCCTGAAAAAAACCCAACACAACCAAATCTTGAATTCCCAAAATAAACGTGTTCAATATTATGAATTATTGCATATTTCTGCCTTGCTACATGTGGCCTTTGTTGTATTGTGCCACTGCAACATGTTGCTAATAATGCAGAAGGACAAGGATTTTAATGGGATTTTAAAATTACTGGTGGGGGTGGACTCAATTTATCCCAAAGCTAAGAGTTTACATTAGCTTAATGGTTCCACTGCTTAGAGGAATTAATATAATATTCATAAAATTCTGTATTGCTAGATTGCTCATGCATGGGCATGCATGGGCACTATTTATCCTTGTCATTGGCAAGCATTTAAAGATTGACTGACTGAATATTCCCAGGTATTGAAACAGTATGCTTGTGGGAGTGGAATTTCTGTGTGTTAGTAAGCACAGTTTTTTAGAGAAAAGTTATAGAAGGATGAGATGGCTTGATATTATCTGGAGTTATTTGCAACTGAAAAAGTTTGTCTATTATCCCCAGAGCCAGTATTTAGAAGATTCAGGGTTTACTTTAAAATGTGTGCTGTTTTGTTATGGAGTTGTTGTTTTTTTTTTTTTTTCCAAAGTTCTTTGAAGTGACTCTCAACCAACCTTACCTTTTTTTTTTTTTCCTTCCTGCAAAATGCAGTTCTATAATAGTAGAACTATTGCTTTATGGCTTTATTTGTTATAGTTCTCAGCATCTTACAAAAGCTTAGTCACATTTGACACTTTTTTAAAGTAGGACACTTACCCAAGGAAAACAATAAGGACTTTGGAGATCACTTCTCAAGCTATAATTGAGGTGGGGACTTAATTGCGTCCTCTTTTAAAGTAAGACTTCAGAGGCACTGATGTGCTTGACAGTTATGTGTTTCCTTTGCTTTCATGGGAAGGGAGACCCTGGGATTAATATTTTTGTAATAGCTTTTTAAAAATTTTATGTTGCAGGCATTTGCAAACTGTCCCTTTATTACACTTCAGAATTATTGCTCTTTATTTTTACTGGCATTTTAGTCTCTTGTCACGTCCATGTAAATCCATTTTTTGAGTGAGTCACACAGCAGCTTTTTGCATGATTAGATTTGTAGGGCCCAATGTTCTGGTGGGATGAACATTTCCTACTACTTTTAGATGAGGCTTAAGGTAATCAACAAGGACCCAAACACACAGAAGGAAATCTCTCTGGGAATTTTTTAACTGCTTGGGTGAAAGACTATCTGAAGTAGGGTGGGAAAGTACTCACAGTAGCTCAAAGAATCTCCTTGAATGAAAGTCTCCAGGGATATCCTTTTTCTTTTGTACCTTATATGATCCAGTCCCTTTTAGGACATCAGTGGACACAGGGTAATACTGTAGTGCAATAGTTAATATAATAATCATGTAGAATGAGGAAAACTGACTAATACATGCTGCTTATGGATCAAATAAATTATATTGTTTACCTATCGGCCTTTTTCAGTGCTTATTGCAATTCTCTTTCTTACCCTTTTTTTTTTTCCCCAATCACCTTGAATTACTAAAGCTTATGAATAGTTTCTGCTCTAGCAGCTCCTTGTTTTTGTTTGTTTGTTTGTTTTTTTTGCTTCACTGGAAGAGCTTTGTCACTGAACATGTAATGAGAACACCTTCCTAAGCCAGGAAGGAAAAATGCTGTTAAAAAGATAGTTTAGCAACATAAACACAAAAGCAGTTATTTTAATGAAAAACATTAAAAGCTGGGTGGCCCATAAGTGGGTATTTTGATGCTATGTGTAATTAAATCTACCTGGATGTGCGTGCATATACATACCCTTTTTAATACTTTTTTTTCCCTCCAGACTCGTGAACAACTGCAAACTGATCTTCTCAGGTGTCAGGCAAAAATTGAGGACCTGGAGAAAGCTCTAATCGAGAAAGGACAGGTAAAAGACTCCCTTAATGTCATCTACCACATCATTTTCTCCCTTGCATGCAGTGGTGCCCTTGCCATCTTCATTGCTTGCTGGTGTGTTAGTGTGACTGATGCAGCTTAATTGCTACTCCAGCAACAGATTACTTAAGCAAAGAAAAATATTATACAGGCTAAGAAAATACCATTAAAGATTGATTTTCTAACACATAATGCACTAAAGCGTCATATCGAAGTAACTGTGTGTACATGCATTGCAGATGCTGTTCCCATTGTCATTTGGTGCAAGCTTTTCTCTTGTTTCCCATTTAGTTCATATTTTCCGTGAATTTTCAAAAAAAAAATTCTATATTTGTACTGCAGAAAATTTTTCATGTGTATCTTAGAAAAACTCAAAACCAAAATCACTTCCACATATGCTTCAGCTAGAAAAAGAACCACTTGTTGTGTCTGGTTACTCAAAGGTACCTGCTTTGTTACTCTACTGAGCTTAAATTCTTGGAGGATTCAACTTCTTTCACATTCCCATGCAGAGTAAAATTAGGCGTTATGCTTCAGTATACCTTGTAAATACTTGAAGATGCATCTACTGATGCATATTTAATAATGTCTAGGGTCTTCAGCAAGGCTCATTAAGAGTTATGAGAGTGCATTTAGAGGATGTTCAGTTGCATGACTTCTAGAATGCATTGAGAAAATTGGGGAGATGTTATTTTAAGCTTCATTGTTTGAAATAACTAGTTTAAGATTGCAGATAGTATCCAGTAATAAAATACCATACAACATAGGTACACTTTTTGAAGACTTAATGACCATGTAGTTAAATAAAAACAGTGTACAAATAAGCCAAATTAATGATATTACTATTTTTATGGTTTATTTTTTGTAAGAAAAGCTTTCTGTAAAATTCTGTATAAATACAAATGTTTTGGGGCCCTAGTAAAATCAAGGATAAAAATTGTTTGTGCTACCTTCCACACAAAATACAATTTGCTTAGTAAATTCCATGTGAATAAAATATTGGTAAACCCAGAGATTATGTTATCAATCTAAAAATGATGGCTCACTGACCTTTTGGAAGAAGAATTGGAACTGAAGACCTCTCAAGGAACTACTGCTGACATTTTGGTGTGTTGATGGTAAAGGTGCTGTGTAACTGAAAACATTAACAAAATAGTTGACTGATAGAGTGTAAAATATAAGTACTGTGTATGTAAATAAGATAAGTGAAGATGGATATACATTAGAAATGTCATCTTTGACTTTTTTTCCAGAATAGTATGTCAAAAAAGATACACTGAGGAATCAGAATTTAATTAGTTACTACTTTGAGATTCATAACCACATTTTCACCCTTGTATCTCTTAGTAACACTGAGAAGGCCAACAGGGCTGGGACAAGGCACAATATGATATTGTCTCTAGTGGGGTGGTTTGATTGCTGAGCATTAGCTTTCCCCAGAAGTGGTCACAGTGTCTTTCTGGGAGCTCTAGCACCTGCTCAGTTCTCCTGACCTGTCAGAATTTACATTCAACAAAATAAACGGTTGTGATGATAAACAGACTTCTTTGTGCACTATGTGATTTTTTTTTTTAAATTATTCTTGTTATTGCTCTGTCATTTAGATGGTCATGGTAGTGGTGATGATATAATAATACTTGTGAAGCGTTCATTTGGCAAACCGGTCCCAAAATTGCTTTTGAAAAGGAAGGAATGAATCAAAAGATCCTAGTGTATTATCTCAGGATTTCTTTATCTCTCTTTATCTCCTAGTGTATTATCTCAGGAATGCTTTAGAGCTTTAGGAAACACAAGCAGCAAAAATCTTCACAATTTTCCTGAAGTCAAATTCAGAGCAGGAGATTAGAATACTGTTGTTAAAAAATGTTTTGAAGTGTGGTTTATAACAATTTATGTACAGTTTCACAGTATGTCAGTGGCTAATGTTAATCCCTCGTCAGCTCAGTCTGTCAGAATTCTAGATATAAAATAAGACTAATAGTCCATTTCTGCAAGGTACACTGAGGTACATCCACGAGAAACTTTATATTGAGGGAAGAAAACGTTATAAAATATTGATAGTGTCAAATAATAAATCTCAATATATTGGAGTATGTAATGTACCAGATGGATTTTTTTTTTGAATGCTCAGGTCTCTCAGTGACCTTGTGTGTATATAAATACAAATCCACAGGAGTCTGTGGGGAGTTTTTTGCAGAAAGTTGACTTGAACTTTGTCAAGAAAGATACAAAAGTTAATTATCAGTGGGGCAAATTGATTGTTTTTGTACTTGTGTCAACTGGAGTAGTTGAACCTGCAGGTCTGATGTAACTTTTGAACCTACCTTTTACCATATGCAGGCATTGGTCTGTGTGTGCAACTCCTGTTCATTCCTTAACCTTGGTAAAATGCCAGTTAAATGTTAAAATAGACGTTGTGTTTTATTTTCAACATTTCTTTCGCCTCAAACATTCTTGACAAATGTCATGGATTTTTAGTCCTCATTTTACTATATTGTTTTTAGTATGATGCTTGTAACATTGTAACCCCGAAGAGCTTGTTTACTGCATGTAAGTTAAAATACATTTGTGCATTCATGTGTATGAGTGAGAAAAGGAGAAAGAACAGTAGAATATGAAACTTTTTAAAAAGTGCTAATTGGAGTAAATATTCTAGTGTTCTAGATTGTTGTTTTTGGTTGACATTTCAAAGCTGTTTAATGGGCTGGTATGTCCAGGTTTCTTTAATATCTCATGTAGCATCAATGTGCAAATACATTGCTGACAAAAAAAAAGTATCAGCCTTAATACTTTAGTGAAGACATTTAGATTTTTAAATAAATTGTCTTTTCTTCCTAGAAAATATTTTGATTTAAAATTAATATGGCATAATAAGTGTTGTGAATTGGTTTATTGAACTTATTAGAGTAGTATGAGCTAGGTTACATACTTTACAGGGAGAACAGAGCAAATCTGGCTGTTGTAATCCATTGAACTTGCATGTCCAGCTATGGATGGCAGTGAGTTTTTGAAGCCATTGAAGAACCTAGAAGAAAGATCAGCTTTGTAACATGTAATCCAATGGAGCATAGAAAATCCTCTGCCACTTCCTTTCCTCCGTAGCCTTGAATTGCTTATCACAAGCACTGTGTATTAGCCTCATTCTCACACTTTTAGCTGAGGGCGATTAACTGCATACCACTAAAGCTTATTTTCAGTCATTTCAGGTAATTAAATGTTTTTCTTCCCTTTATGTTTACACCACTCAAAATGGAATGATTTTCCAAGCAAGTTCCCAACCCTTTTCAATGGAAATAAATAGTTTTGTGTTAAGATGAGTAAATAAATGTTTTTAAAATGATGTAAAAAAATTATATTACCACAGCAATATAGCAATATTACCACAATTGCTATGTATAAACATTTTAAAGTATACACTGAGCTGGAACATGTCAGGAAACAAGAGACTTTGTTTCAGAAAATAAAGGAATTTTATTTTCTATGTGGTTTAAAATACTACTTATCCCTGAAATTTTAATGACAACTTTATTTTTTTATGTGCGACCCTTTTTATATTTGAATGTGCAATGATGTCTGAAATCTAATTGTTACAAAATACATACAATTTCAATATTTTTAATCCTCCTCTTCCCATAGGATTCAAAATGGGTAGAAGAAAAGCAGCTGTTAATCAGAAGAAATCAGGAGTTGCTAGAGAAGGTAGGTGTTAAAAATCTGGGAATATTTTCAAAATTACTGCCCTTTATCATAAAAGGAATGATAAAAGGAAATGACTGTACTAAAATACTGGAACATCAAAATAAAAATTGCCACGTTTTTCTCCCTGGAAACAGAAATTTGGGTAAATGTCTGATTAAAGCACTCATATGCTTTTGTGCTCTTTGAGAATGGAAGATGCTCTTTATTGTGGAATTACATGTTGTATAGCCAACGGTATCCCCCAAGCTGGCTCGTATTTCTAGTGTTCAGCAAAATACAATATAAAATATTAAACATAATGTGTAATATTGTATTTTCCAAACAGTTGCACAGAGATTATCATCCTGATTACTAATAAAATTGCCTACTCCCTTCAGCCTTCCGTTTTGTGTAGTTTTTCCATGCCTTAAGTAATACTGGTTAATTTAAGACTATTGAATTGTTTCCTGTCTGAGATGCTCAGAGCTGAGCATCCTCATTGTTCTTCATTGATATTGGTGGGAAGTGAGCTAGTATTCTGGAAGTCAAAGAACTTTTTTTTTTTAATTGGTAGTTCAATATTAATATAATTGGAATAAGATAACCAAAGAAAAATTCATGACTAAAAGTAACTACAGCAGGACTTAATTTATTCAGACACTTACATGAGTATTATAAGTGTTATAGTACATTATGGCAGATGTTACACTTCTATTTAGTTTTGTACAAAAAAAGACATTACCCAGTTCATCTAGACAGTAGCTATTAGTTAGCATAATGAAGGGTCAATTTCAATTTCTCTTTTGTCATTGTTAGCACCCCAAAGCACAAATCTGGAAAATTAAGAAATAGGCATTAAACCCCCTTTGTTATTGTCTTTCATATGCTGTAAAGAATAGATATCTAGTTATACAAAGCCAATGAGAACAGTTTGCCCAAAAGTTAATGTAATCCAGTTTCACTCCCTTGATTTTAAAAGAAAACTGCTACTGTTTAACTTACTTAGATATAATATTTGTATCACTTTTCCTACTACTTCCAGATTACTATTCTAAAAGAACATTGACCAATTGCTTCTGACTGTTCTGTCTAAACCCTTGGCCCATAAGTCTCTACAGTATGTTTTCCATTGCTTACGAGGTGTTGTGATGTTGTCTTTGTTTCATACAGATTTACAGAATGGAACAAGAAGAGCATCAGCTGAAGAATGAGATGCAAGATGCAAAAGACCAGAATGAGCTGTTAGAATTCAGAGTGCTAGAGCTTGAAGTAAGAGATTCTCTCTGTTGCAAACTCTCAAATGGAGCAGAAATTATGTTTGAACCCAAGCTGAAATTCCTGTAAAGATTACTGATGTCTGGTGCATGTTTAAGGGAAATCACTTAGGTATCTATTTTTTAAATGTTGTATCTTGGGATAATGAAATTGATGCCACTGCCTTAATATGTTTTGGAGAGAGTGCTCACTAATGTTTATAAAGATGTAATATAGCTAATATATATTGCATATAGTTTGTTTTTCATCTAATAAAATATTTTTTTTTGCAATATTTTGCCTTTTTATTTGTTTCATTTCCATAACCGCTCCTTTCCTGCATGTAAAATCACTCGGTATGTATGCTACAGCCTTGGCTGGCATTGTTTAAATTAACACACCTTCTCACATCTTGCATGCAGTGATCTGACTAAAGATCTGACACATCCATCACATCAATCTATAATTGCTTTTAATTACGTTGATTAAACATTGACAACATTCATATGAAGAAAAATTGTCTTAAAAGAAAATATTTTGATAGCAGCTTTGAAAGAATTTCTCTTACCTGAAATCCATTTTCTGATGGTATAAAAAGGAAAAAATACCCTCTGAGAATGTCAACATTAAAGTGGTGAAGCACAAGTACAACTTCTGGACGTGAAAGTAGTATAATGCCTGTAGTAAACGAATTCTTTGCATAAATGAAATAACAGCAAAAGATTTTTTTAATAACAATTTGAACATTTAGCCCGTGATTACAGTAGAAAGCAATGCTTCTCATCACCTCATAAACGCGGCTCATGGTGAATTTGGTAAAACTAAACTGGTTATGTGTGATTCACAGTTGTCACACGGTTCTAGTGCCTGGTAACACATTGTTCAGTTTCAAAGATCATCAGCAATCTTAACACCATCTAGAATAAACTCTCCAAGAAACATATCATTGTCACTCCTCCGTAATTTTCATCACATAGCACGTTTCACCAAAAATCTTGGCATGTGTAACTTCTCTGATAAAGATGAAAATGTCATGTCTTCATGTTATGTGGATGTCCTGCTTTTTGTCTTTGACATTTCTTAATCTTTTTTTGATCCTTTGTCAACCATAATTTGATTTAGAGTCTATTATATTAAAAATGGTGAATTTAGGTTCATAGAATTTTAGTAAATCTTTCATGAACGTATTTTTGACATGGAAGAACAACATGAAAAATAGCTCAGTGTAATGTCTTGAGTTTTGTCGTGTTCCAAATCTTTAATGACTTGTTGTATGGAATAACAGTATTTATGTGTGATTGCAAGAGGTGTTTTTCATTAGTAGGCAATCATGTAGAGACAAATGTAACTGAAGATGTGAGTGCTTTAGTAAAATCATGAATGCTTCTGGTAATCAGGACAGTATTTTTTGAGAGCAATTTAATTATTTCAGCTGAAAATTAGGCTAGAGTAGAAAGTGCAATTATTTGTTTATCATCGCAAGGCAATTCGGGTGAGTTTCATACAATAACTACTGATTAGATTTTTAAAAAACCCTAGAATGGTAACTGAATTTGGACGAGAATTAAGCTTCTGATTTTGGGCTGCTACAGTTAGACCATTTACAGCCATATCAGATTTAGACTATTAGTGCAAATATTATTTAAAGTTTGATGATGAGGGGGTGGGAATACATAGAGTACAGAGATTTTTCCCTCTCCATTGTAGTTCCACGTTAGTTTTAAGCTAGTTAATGAACAAGAGTTGCCATGCCTTGGAACTTGCTTTACTGAATGGATGCAGCCCACTTGCCATATCAATTAAGGCAACTCATTTTGTGATTTAGAAAATGGTACAATGTATGGATTGTCATAGGAACTAAAATATTTTCAGCAGCTCTCTTTCATTGTACTGTGATAAACTGAAGCTATTGTTAGTGCCTCTTGTAATTTAGAGAGGAAATCTCATTTTCCTCTCTCATGTTCCCATAGCCATAGAGAATTCAGAGTAAGACCCAGTGCCTTGGTTGATCAGAGCCTTCAATCCAGTCATTTTCACCAGCAAGTTAAAATTTAATTTAGGTAAAATTACATGCTTATGGTTTTATGTATTTCTGCATTCTGAAGAAATGATAAGTTGGTATTTTGAAGAAAATAGTTGAGCTGGATAAGTTTTAGAAATACTAGAGTTTTAGTTAAATTGTAATTCATAATTTTTAGCTTTGGCACGAAGAACATCATAAGTGTAGAGCAGTGCTGCCTTTTCAACATATTCCTGAGTTGTACAGTGAGTAGGACTGGGGACATTACATGCTCTAATAGAAAGGCTAACTGTAGAATAAACAGGGAGCAAATACAAAGGTTTAATTTTATTGAGAAAATAAATAATACTATTTTGTGATGGAATTCAAATTTCTTTTTGCAGTTTCTTCTTCTTCTTAAATTGTTCTTTGTTCCATGAAGCAAAGCGATAGCAATAGTTAAATAAGGCTATAACAAACACTAAAAAATGCAGGTTTTTAGGGCTTCAGTCAGGTACTTGGCCAAGAGTGCAAGGGTTCCTGCATCTGAGGAGTATGGGTTAACTGTCAGTGCATGGAATCAGTTGAAAGATAAAGCCAAAATCCTTCATATATAGTGAAAGTAGGAGGGAAATACCATATATTTGGAATGTGAATAGAAATCTGCCTTCTTAATGTACAAAGATGTTTTGTAAATGTGGACAATGGATATTTATATATAACACATGTTGTTTTTAAACAAAATCTTTCCTCAGGAGAGAGAACGAAGGTCACCAGCATTTAATCTTCATATAACCACCTTCCCTGAAAACAATGGAAGTGCACTTCAACTGTTCTGTCAACAGGAAGGAATAAAGGTATATGTAGAGCATTAGTAACAGCTGAATGGCCAGGAACTTTTTTGGAATGACCAATCCAATATCCAAACAAATGGTTTGCCACCTTGCTGTAGGGAAGGAAATCTGAAAAAATAAATATTCTAACAAAAGATTTTTTTTTTTTAACCGGGGAAAGGATTTCAAAAGAACATGATGCCATGGTCTGTCAGTAGTTCATCAATGAAAATGAAGGCTGGTCAATCAAAGTAATTTACATTTAGTCTAGGGTATTTCTGTAAAAATTTTGCAGAGAAGAATGTGGATGTTGATAAGATTCATCGCCAGGCTTGCTGCAGTACTTTGTTCTTGACATTAACTATTTTCATGTAAGATCAGGAATACGACATTTGCATATTATTTTACACCAAATTTAGTGAAGTACCTGTGTTTGATGGTGGTTTTTTTTTTTTTTAATTAATATGCTGAAGTTATTTGCCTAGGCCAGCACCTTGAAGCATGAGGTGCCTGATCCAAAACTTACTCAAATAGAAGACACTATCATTTTAGATCAAGCATAAGGTACACATTGGGATGTCACCTGGTTAGCTTCTGCTATGAGGAAACAAGAATTACTCTTTTGATTTGTGTTCTTCCTTGAATGGACTGACTGTACAAACTGATTTGCATGATGGTTCACTTAAGACTGAATTCAGACTTGCTTTGTGAGTCATGTTGCACAACAGGTCAGGGTAACTTCTATGAGTAACTAATGTGTTATAGTCTGTGGCATTTGTAATTTATGCTTTTATTTGTGGTTGTGTTTACAAGTCCTCATATAGAAGGCTTGTTTCTATTCAATGCCTTAATAAGCACAATGCTATTTGTAGTGGAAAAATCCCATAAATTGTAGACTGCATGTTGTTATCAAGCCAAGCAGTCTAAAAGAAAAAAAAGGTACAACCTGATTCTTACCTACGCATTTGGTTGGGTAGTCATTTCCCAAACCACACCCAGAGTTGTCAGTTAGCATATTACCTTTCAAATGGAGCCTCCGTGTGATGCCAGACCTGCTTTGTAGCTTATTTGTCCTAATTTGCATGTTGGCTGTTGCAGATATAGCCTTACCAAGACCTAGAATTAATTTCTTTCCATTGTCTTCTGTTGTATTCGTAAACAGAGATGGATTTTTTTTTCAATCTTTCAATTCACTTACCTGGAAGCTGGGACAGTCACCTGATATGGGCATACTGAAATTGTTGACTTTTTATGTATTTTCAATGGTTTTTGAATTTGTTAGCCATCAGTAACAAATTAGACTCTAAAATGATGCAAAATCTGTTTGGATTTCTAAATCTTCCTATATGCTTCATCATGGAAATTAATGAATTGGAATGAATATTTATAGCTCAACAGGTGCAAGAACTTGCATGTCTTGCTGAATTCCATTCTTTACTGGTGTAACTGATAAGCTGCTGATCAGAAGTTTCCATTCAACATTGCCAATGCCGATCATAAGTAGTAGTTTTGTTTTTAACACCAATCCACACACAAATGTGTAGTAGGCTCCTCACTAATCTAAAATTACTAACGTGCAGTGTTTAATAGCTAATGGAACAGTTGGAGACATTGGTGAAGCATTTAGGGAGGGAGATTTCTTGGGATAGAGCACCTTGAACACAATACATTTTTCCTAGACTAATTTGTAGAGTCTCTCCCACATCTGTGTCTGGTTTTCAGGAAATCTTTCGTTTCTTATTCAGACTTTCATTTCTTATTAAGCCTTAAGACTCCTCACTGAAGTCTGTTGAGCCCAGAATCATGAGCAAATACATTCAGCTTTAAATAGTTTAAAGGCTGACCATTCCAACTACTGACATAATGCAGTTACACAACACATAGGTGCAAACCAGCACATTATATGCTGTAGTAATGAAACCACTGAGCCGAGACACAGCCCTGTGAAATGTTGGCCTCTTCTAAGCAGTGCTGAATATGAGCAGAATTTGAGGGTGCCAGCATTTAACAAGCCTGTCTTGCTCTATGCTTGTAAACTAGGCATTTTGCACTAATGTGAACTGGTCTTTGCCCATGCTCTCAACCCTTCATACCTTCTAATAGCATGGGTGCATCCAGGCTGTTAATGGGAATGATCCCTGGTCAATGATAACTTGTGGACCATATTGGGAATAGTTGAGGAGAATGTGATCAACCCATGTTAAACAGTTCTATGAACTTTTTCAACAACTTTTTAAAGTACAAAATAGAATTCTGGAGCCCAGGAATGGACTTTGTCTAAAATACAGACATAGTGTGAATTTATTCCTCTCTTTTTTTTTGTATTGGAGGAGTGCTTTTGTTGATTTCAGTGAATGGGCCTTAATAAGGATGGTCTGTTTGCTGGTTTTCGTGGATCTAGGGGCTGACTAGCAGCAGGATGGTACATGGGAATGATACATGAACATTATGCCCTCACACACAGACATCTAGGTTTCATACTATAATCAAGTGTTAACATTTGGTTTCAACACTGAAAGTATCAATAACTCTTTTGTAATTGTGGTGCAAAATCAGTATTTCACATTTCAAATCTTTTTGCATGCGGAAGTGAATAAATGGTCCATAAAATGTAGCACAAAAACTGTTTCTACTTTATAAAAAATAAGTGTTGAACGTCTTTTTCAGGATGTGAATATATCTGAACTTATGAAGAAGCTAGATATTCTTGGAGACAATGGGGTAACAAATTTTTGATTTCAAATATACCTCTAACTTTATGATTTTTTAAAGCAGGGTGGGGTTTTTTTCCACAGCAGAAAACAACATTTAAGAAAATGCACGGGGTGATTTTTATATGCCTGTATTTGTCAGAATAATATGAATAGTTAGGTACTACTTTTACAAACTTAAAATCTTTCAGTTAAGCTGATGCTAGTGTGAAGTCTTTTCTTCCCTAGATAGGATTTGATCTTGGCTGAATGACATGGAAAAAAGGCACTGTGGTAGACAGAGGGAAAAGATATAAAACAGTATAGAAGAGGAAAATAAGGAAGTCAAAGCCAGACCAAGTTATTCCTGAATGTTTTCTCTGAAGTAGTAGTGGCAGCACCAGCTAAGGCTGAGTCTGCCAAGAGCGAACTGTCTGGGAGAAAGGGCAAGAATAACCAGTTCACTTTCTTCCCCTGTATTGCAAAGTAGGGTATAAAATCTAGGTCACGCAGTGTGGGCACAAACATCTGTGGAGCTGGATCCACTTTAAAGGTAGTTTTAACAATTTGAAGTCTTTATAATATTAATTTTAAGCTCTAGATTTACTTTTTATGTTGAAAGGTCTGTGGAAGCTTCTATGGTACTTGTTCATTCTTTGCATTGTTAATGGGGAGTCTGGCTCTGAAGTGCCTAAAGAGGAGATTCACTTGCCGTAGGGCTATAGTCCAATGGACAAGCATTTTTCTGCACAGGAAAAAAATACATAAAAAAAAAAAGAAAATCACTGCCAGAAACCCCTTAGTTTTCATTGATTAGTAAATTGTTGCAGAAGTGTGGGAGTGGTGTACTGAAACAGAGTGGAGACTCTCGGTTTAGCTTCTAATACTTTCAATCATGGGATCCTTCCTGGCCATGCTTATAAAATGCTGAATGTTGTAGCTGATTCATTTTTTTTAAAGTACAGTTAAAATTTACTGCTTTTGTTGAAAGATAGCTTTCCAATCCAATTTAAAAATGCATCTTTTTGTATTTTAGAATTTGAGAAATGAAGAACAGGTTGCAATAATCCAAGCTGGGACTGTGCTTTCCCTCTGTGAAAAGGTAGAATTTAGTAAAGGTTTTTCTCTGCTTTAAAGACTGACCATGTATTCATCCTCACATGACTGTTGGGATTACCTTGAGGTAAAATCAAATTTATAAAAAATCTAATTTAGAAATAAAAAATGTGTTTTGGAGATATTCCTTTAAAGTACTAAAAAGCCACTTAACAAAAGAGACTTCATTCTAAGAAGTGCCAGTGTCCTCAGACCTCTGGGAAGAGGCTGCTGTGAAGTCCTGTGTACCTCCATGGTCCATTCTGGGCTCATTTCTGTGTATGACTGAAAAAGCTCCACGTGGTCTGTGGTCATTTCCTTTGTAAGTTAGTGGGCATAGATCACGAAAAAGTATTTTATAGAAGATAGGTAATCAGCTCGCTCAGTTCTGCATGACTAGTTCGTTCTTTCTCCAATTACAAAGAGAATATAATCCGTATATGAATAAAGATGGTGTTTAGAAATAAGACTTGCTTTTTTCTCCAAAGAATCTTTTTCTGTCCTTTGCATAGGTTTCTATTAAATCTTTCCTAGATGCATTTTTGAAATTCTGAATCAATTAAAATTAAAATTATCTTGTCATAATTGCTTTAATTAGTATAATTCTGATAATCTACTTATCTAAATATCTTAATGTAGGTAATCTAAATTATATAGTTTAATAATTATCAGTTTAAGTGAGTAATTGTTATAAGCAAAATAAAAATGAGGAAAAGTGCTAAAATCCCTATGCTTCTCCTTGCATTATAGCATTAAAAAGAGGAGGTAATGAGCCATAGCTCTTTATGCCCAGGATAAGTGGAAGAACCCCAGTACACAAGGCTGAGAGTGCAAAACAGGCCAGACTTCAGGGACTGGAACCAGTCACTATTGCTCGAGTAAATTAGTGCTTGTGCAAAGAATGATACTGGAATTAGTGAGCTTGATTGGTTTGTGCCAGAGTGGTGCAGAATAGAATACACACTTTGTAATCTATAAATTATTTACTTTAGCAGTTGATCGCAGCAGTAAGAAATTGAATCTTTGTCAACTGAAAAAAGCCCTTAAATTAATAGAAACATACAACTACAACAGAGACTTTATTTATGTGGAAGTTAGTTTATAATTTAATTTAATTTTGCTCTTTTTTTCTCCTTTTTTGACAAAAGTTCCTAGTTTGCCTTAATGAAATTTTTGTGGTCTTACCAGATAATCTGCGTATTACAGAAAGTGAACACCCCATCGGAAAGATGGAGATTTTTAGTGTTATCTTGAATAGGTAAATAGACTGCATTTAAAGAACGAGATGAAAATAGTTCATATTATCTGTGGACTATCCATTTTATGTCATTTTGGTAGAATTGCTTCACAATAATCTAATAAATGCAAGCTGACAGTAACTGAATCAAGAGAGTACTCTGAGAAGCATGAAACCTTTTCCTCTTTTTCATGGTGCATGCTTGAGGTGCAGGCTAACCAAGTAGCTCTGTTTTTCTCAGTAACAGAAGGTATTATCTATGTCCAAAGTTTACTAAGACAAAAAATAACAGAAAATAGATTTATGCTGCCCTAAAAAAAACAAACATGATTTTGTAATATTGTGCTTTACAACACAGACAAAATCAACAAATATTTGATAAGACTGGATGATTGTTTTAATGTAAGTTCTTCTGGGTGTCTATACTAAATTTAGATTAAAGAAGATTTAAAGCAACATCACTGTCTTCTCCAGTGTAATGTAACCATCTTAGATGTCCCTCTAAATAAGGGCCAGACAGCTTCCCAGGTGCATTCCTATACTGCCTTAATTACCAGAAGCCATCGCATAATCTCATAATTAGATTTTTTTGGTAGAGATGTGATACTACAGACATAGATATGTACTAGTTATATTCATGTGTGCTAATTAATCACATTCAGTGTTTATTTAGATCAAATCTGTTATATGCAGCCACTGGAAGTGATTTTTGAAAATCAAGCTGACAGGCAAGGAAAGTTTCTGGGTTCTGCTGGCACAATTTCAGAAGCTTATTTTAAATGTTACTCTTGAGTACAGCTCCTAAATACATGGCTATTTCTTCTGTGTCCCTTGGTTCCAGAAAATCTCACAGGCATAGGAAGACCAGAATTAACATTTAGTTTTTGCATATCATTCATACCTTCAGGAAAATGAGACCTCTATTTTTTTCCAAATAATCCTTCAATTGCAAATATGGAGGGCAGCTGTGAGAGATGCTGTGTTTATTTTAAGGGTTCAGAATGCTCACTGTCCTGCTAAATCCTTTGTCAGTGGTGAGGCTGTCTCTCAGTCTTTTGCCTTCAAAACAAAGAAAACAAAGATGATGAAAGTAGAATCACTGGGGAATATGGTGTTCCTGTTTATTTTTCTGAGCTCTATACAAAGCTAAACCTAGTAGATAAAACAAGTTTTTTATTTTTATCCACTAGTTTTTTTAATAGTGTAAGATCCAAAAGGATGAAGTAATGAATTCATACTTTGCTTATTTTGTAAACTTATGTTTGTGTATTTCAATCTAATTCTTGGGAAAAGATTGATATATCATTAATTCCTTTGAGTCTGATCCCAAATAAATTCACAAAAATCCTAAAATAAAAAGGTTATGTGTAATGTTTACAAAAAGAATTAAATAGGAATCATCTAATGTTAGCAAAGCATTTGAGAAAAGTGGTGGTTATCAATGGAAAAGCTACAGTTGGTCTCAATGAGAGCTGGTGCTACAAAAAGAAGTGTTAGTCTAAATTATACTGTCTGTAATCTAGTCATTGATCCTTATTGTAGACCAGGAAGGAAATGAAACAAAGCAATTCAGAACTGAGCATTCTCACCCATTCCGATAAACTTAAATGCTGACTATTAGGATAATCCTGGTGATGACAATTAAGCAAGAACCTTCTATCCACACATTTAGGTATTACGAAATGTAATTTTACCTTCAAAATGCAATGGCGATTCTTCTTTATTCTGATTTTCCTGTTTATCACAAGAATGATAAGGGATTCATGGTAGGAGCTGCGTGAGTTTCCATCTGTCTGTCCATTTTATTGTTCCCTTTCCATTACCGATGTTGTAGAAGTGAGCCTTTTCACACAAAGGATGTAACAAACTGTGCAAAACAAAGGACTGAGTTTACCATCTTGTCTTTTGTTTAAATTGCCATTTGGAAAAATGCAGGATTGGTACCCTGAAGTCCTGTGATGGTTTTACACATCAGGCCAACAAGCATTGGATATATCAAATTGGAAACAATCCGGTTGATTTTGCGTTCCTGACCAGTCTGTTTTGTATCTTGAACTGCACAGGGGGAAAAACTTTAATTCACTATAGGAAAAAACCCTCTATTTGTTAGTCTTCAGAATGTTTCTGCAGTCCTCCATTTCACCTATGTTTCCAGAACCTGTTCGTTCACATGTAACTTCAAAATGGATAGATAATAAGGGGGAAGCATATGTCTGGGAGCGGCCACAAACTTGCAAAATGTTTGGCACAAATTTTCAAAAAAGCACCATTTCTCTTGTTCTTATTTTTTCCTCTTCATATTGCTGTATCCATGTAGTGGTTAAAACAGATAGAGGGGACAGAAGCTGCGCTGACACAGAAGATGTTAGACCTGGAGAATGAAAAGGTAAGAAACAATAACTAAGAATATAGTTCATTTAGCTAAAACTCATCTCGAGAAAACATGCATAAACTTCATCACAGGTTGATTTGCTGCCTTTCTCTGCTTAACAGGGATTGTTTCATGGTAAAATAGGCAAGAGCTTTCTAGAATTTATTGCTTTTAAATTCTTTGGGATGGGAGGGAACTGTCAAATCTATGTAGAACAAAAATAGCAAAGCATATACAAATCGGGACATAACTTTATGGAATGTATTAGCCAAAGAGTGTAAAATCGACCTTGTGCTTCCTCTGTGTACTAATTTGTCTGGCAACAGCATCATCTTTTAATTTTGGGGTCATGTTAGTAGAATTGTCAAGGATATTCCTTTGCTCTTTAGTATTCAGCTTCTGGACAAGTTGTAAAGACCTCTTACTCCAGACAACCTTTCTTGCCCCAAGGTCTTAGTGGCTAAAGACACAGTATTTTCTCAAAAGCAATTCTGTTTTGCACAACAAACTTAGTGCTATACTGACCTTGTTTTTCCATATGTTGAAAAATAATTTTGGAATGAATGTTTGGTTTTATTTACCATGCATGCTATGCTTCTCATCTTCAAATGGCTTTATAAACACTGATTAATCCTCTTTACACCTTTTACAAGTAGATAAGTAATCAGCATTACATCCATCTTAAATAATGGGCACCTGAGACAGGGAGGTTAAGTGATTTGCCCAGGGCCACTGAAGAAGTGTGTATTTGGGCCACAATCAATAGAAGTGTTCAGATTTTGTCCTCTGCTGAGTGTAGCCTACTATACTGGTTGCACTTTAACATAGGCATGATCCTTTCTACATTTAGTATTTCTTTATTTTTAACCCTTGTTATGGAAAAAAATAAAAAGGTGGAGAGGGAAAGTGCCCACAAATACTAGATTCTTTTCAATAAGGAATTAGAAAGCAATAATTTCTTTCTAACATGGTTGATTATCTTCCCACTTACTATCTGTTGTGTTTCCAAGTCTTTCTCCAGATAGCCCTGTAAATATTTGTTTAGCATAGTGGTCTGAGGGTCTGCAATGCCGAGGATTGACTCAACTGTGAAATGAGTTTAGAAATAACATTCTAGCATGACACTTTCAGAAGGGCTGAGCACTGGTTTGTTTGTCCTTGGAACCCATGTTAAGAATTTGAGATCCTATTATTTTTTTCCCCTCTCTTTTTCTTTGTGGCCAGCTTTTACAATAGCTTTTGGAGAAGCAACATGACCAGGACAGCTGCATTGCTATTCTGCGGTTGTTGGTAGATCTGACTCTCTCTATAGTCTTGGGCAAGTCAGTCTACTTCTCTGGTGGCAGACACGTCTAAACACTTTAGGACCAGGCCTGTCTGTCACTATGGATTACACAGTGCATGGTGATATTTCATCTTGTACAACAGCCATGTAGCTGTAATCCGCCTAACAAATAATGCTGCCTGGGTAGTCAAGGTGGGAATAAGTTGCATAAACAACATGTCTAATGCTGTATTATATTCTTCAGAGGTCTGGGGATGTCCACAGTGGGCTGAGAATATGTCCTACAGGACCTGTTGGAGACCCTTGCCTTTCTGGACCAGCAGCTGAAGTAGCATAGCCTAAAAGGGCTATAATACCCACAGATGGGCATCTCTTGCTAACTGAATTCCAGCCCCGAGATAAAAGCCTGACTTAAACATTGGTTCTACTTTCAATATTAATTCACAAATAATTAAAAGAACTCCAAGCTTACAAATATATGTATAAAAATACAAATATACAAATATATATGTGTAAAAACCTGTGAAAGTTGTTGAGTTTGAGTTTTAAAAGCAAAAAATCCCTGTAAATCCTAAGTATCTTGAAAACTTCTTCAGTTCTTCAGCTAGTCACTTAACCTCTCTGGGCATCCCTTTACCAATGTCAAATTGACTCCCTGCCTTTACGAGTTGAGACCTGAGTTTTTATTTCTGCTTCAATAACTATCAGAGAATGCAGCTGCAGAACCCAGCTGTAGCCCTGCATATTCCTGTTTCCTCCATTGAAGAACAGGGTCAGCAACACAGATTTGGGTTTTCCCCATGATTCCCTTAAGGTTGAACACTGGATTTGTTCAGAAAAGCAGTAAAGTGCTGTCACCTGTGTTTCTCTCTTCCCTCCCTTGGCCCCTGCCCAGTGCAGGTTATGGCTATTGGACCATGTGCATGCACATTCCCGTCTACCTTCCAGCTGTTGTGTGCAATTCTGTCAGGTCAAGGCAGGCTGGTACACCGGAGTAGAGGTCAGTGCTTTCTAGCTGCAACTCATTAATATAATACACATTTTAAGTGCTAATATTGTAAATTTAGTATTCCAGATATCCTTAGGACAAATGTGGTCATTTGCTATAGACCTGCTTTCAAGTGGAAAGCTCATGTTTAAATTATGGCATTTATGATTCTTCACAAATTAGGATAAAGAACAAACACTCCATTGTTTTTATGTTGCCCAGGACCTGTTCAGTAAACAGAAGGGTTATTTAGAGGAAGAACTCGACTACAGGAAACAAGCTCTGGACCAGGCATACATGGTAGGAAAAGAACAGTCATTAAATTTTCATGTTTGAGCAGATTTGATAAAACACACATTTTTGTTTTTTCTTTCTTTTAATTAAAAGTAGGGTTCTTTTTAAATTGATTTCTTTTTCTTCCAGTCTGGGAAATCAAGTATTACTTCAATGGAGACTTAGGAAATGGGTTATAGTATTTAAAATTGTAATGTATTTGCATTGCATTTTTTGTTCTAAAATATGTGAACAACTTGTTTGTACATCCAGAATGGGAAAAACTGGTTTACGTTTGCACAAAACCATGACCGGTAAAATACAACAGAAATTACTTTAGAACTTTTCCAATATTTCTTTTCTCTAAGCATTTTTAAACATTACTGCTACTAACCTATCCAAAGTCAGGAATGCCTGTTTTTCCTATGCGATTCCTTTCTGTGCGGTCCTATCCAACCTTACCCTTCCTAGTTTTCAAAAATGAAGCTGCAACCTTGCCTTCTCTCAGGCTAAGCAACAATTAGGAGTTATCCAGGAACTGGTAAAACTGCACACCCAGCCTTGTTAATAGTGACACTTTGGGGAATCAAAATATAATTGCCTAAAGAATTATTTATACATTGTAAATATTTCTTATTCAGAAAATTTTTTTCAGGAAAGAAGCAAAGTCTAGTGCTGAGAGCAGATAATGGAGATAAAAGCAAGCAGGCTCTATTTCTAGAACTGTGACCTTGGGCAAGCCATTTAACCTCTCTGTGCAGCTGATATGGATAGAATTACCTACCTCACAAAGGTGTTAGGAAGGCTAAAGTTTTTTGTCAGATGCTCTTGATCTACATATTGTCAGTCTGGATGCTGTTTTCTAATAGGATCATACTAACCTAATAATCGGAGAAACACTGCCAAGATTCTTTTCTTTATTCTTGGGAATACAGTTCTGCTTGCGAATGTGAAGTTCTGTGCTCTCTGTGTTGAAAAGCACTGCAGTTTTGGTCAGTGCATGAGAATCTGATTAGGAATCTGGCAAATGGCAAGAGACTGGTGAGGGATTAGTGTGTGCAAGTATACAAGCATTTCTCTCTTCCCTGCTCACGGCAACTTGGAACTAAGCCGGTGACATAGATTTTGAGCAATGGATGGCAGGACAGCAGGGCCAGAGAGAGGAAGACAATAAGATTCCTGTTGTTCACAGTTCTCCCTGCAGGATTTTTATTTTGCAGAATGGCTTAACAATTCAGTTGCAATTGAAGGGAGTCTCGTAGTTTGCATTAATTCTGTAACGGTCACAGTTGGAGTGTTGTTACGTATTAAGCACAGACTTATGATCTGAGTCTTCTTAAATAGAAGGAATTGATCATTACTAGAATGGGTAGTGTTGCCTGGATATAAATCAGCACTGGGAGGCCATGTGCACTCTGTATGGAATGCTCCTCACTGCTCACAACTGCCGCTGTCTGTCTATCTGTCCGTGTCCGTCCTTTCCTCCTGCCTAAGGCTTTGCTTGCTGGCCTTCTCCTCTAGCTGTCAGTGGGTCGTTTGCTTGCTGGATTCAAATAGCAGCCTGTCTGTATGTGATTTGGGTTGCATTAGAAAATCCAGGAGCTGGAAGCCACGCTGTATAATGCCCTGCAGCAGGATCCGGGAAGGCGGGTGAGCGAGTCGCTGACCGAAGCCCAGAGGGAGGATTTGCGAGCTGCAGTGGAGAAGGTACGGCGACAGATCCTGAGGCAGAGCCGTGAGTTTGACACCCAGATCTTGCACGAGCGAATGGAGCTGCTGCACCAGGCACAGCAGGTAAACCTGGTTCTCTCTCCCCCTGTTGTTGGTGCCACCACTGCCCATTCAAAAACATCACTTCACCCTCACTTTGTTGAGTTATGCTTAGTATATTCTTTGTATTGCTCCCATGTCAGGGAGACCAGCAGTGTTAGGACCCAGTTGTGCTGGGCATGGGACACGCAGAAAACAAGTCACTGTCTCACTACAAGGTCGTATTGCACAATCTGTCTCATATGTGTGCAACCACACAGTCACCCACAGGACTCCAAGAGGAGCTTGTTGCAAGCTTAAGGCCCAAATTAGGAAAAAGCCAGAAAGTTGTAAGAGTGTGAACAGTATGAAAAGAGGAAAGGCAGAATCATTAGCTACAGGAATCAATTTTTAATTTTTTTTTTACCTTCTCTATTTATTTTAGGTATTTGTGAAATCTTCTAAAATATAAAAGTATAAAGGAGTCTTTTAAAGGGCCATTTGCAAGCGTTCGTATCTTAAAATCAGTTCAGAGAAGCCTTTTCTGTCTAAGCCACTTTCTTAAGGACAGATACAGACAAACATGAATTCGGGCAAGTTCCTGGCATATGTGATAATTATTTCCTGAGGAATCATTTAGTAGAATTGCTATTTCTTCTCTGCACAATGTTCAAGGAAACAAGAGAACTGCATGTCCCAGGGTGTTTTAATTGCTCATAGGGATTTTGGTTCCTCATTACAGTAACCTCTGGAATATGCAGCGAGATGTCTTAGATCTTCAGGACTGCCCTCCAGTTACACTCACTACTTTCTGTGCAAATCTGGAATCACATATTGTAAATGCCAAACTCTGCTATGCAAGATAGGACATTGGTCAGGATGTTGTTTCTGTCTCAGATGATGGTTCTGGGGCAAGGACCGCATTTAGTTCATTTCAAGCCTCTCTCTCTTCAGATTGGCTTTGTAGATGAATATGGAGGACCACAACTGATGTAATGTACTGACACAGCACTATTATGTTCATCTGCTGTCATCCCGCAGTGATGAGAAGTTCTTATACTGCTGGGGTTAGTGCTGAGGTCTGACTTCCCATAAGTTTCCTTTCTCTTGCTCTTTCACTGTGTTCCCTTGGTTTGGAACATGTAACATTGAGGTCAGGAGATGATATTTTTTTTAATGAGTGCCAGATCAACTTCATGATGGTGTACAGAAAGCTGGAGAAGGTAGGCACCAGCTGGTGCTAAAAGTGTCAGAAAGAGAAAGTAGAGTAAATATACGAAATTTGGTAAATAAGAATGGAGCAAGAAGTTAGCTTAAAGTTATTAGTGCAGTTGAAAATTAGTGAGAATAGTTTTCTGTTGTCAGCCTCTTAGGCCGGTTTCCTAACCAGATGTCAGGGGTTTAATCTGGACTATGTTCCATTTGGTCCCGTGGACTGCTTGCTATCAGTGAGAGCACTTTAGGTACACATCCGGAGCACATCTTCAGTTGAATCCAGTTTGTGTATTCACAGATTGCCTCACAACATAAAATTAAATATGACAAGTATGGAAGAAAACTTTGCTCCTGCTCTAAACAAAAATGCTAGCATAAACATAGCCTTATTAACCATGGACATTTTTATACCTGTCTCCAGATCCATTTTATACTGTGTCATTGGGATTTCATCTTGTGCTCATCTCATTAGACATGCTGATGTTACAGCCCTGCAGGACACATTGAGCTGAATTCTGCTGCTTAATAAGGAGCTAAATATTTCAGTCATCTTGTTCTAACAGCCTGTAGTACACAGGAAAAAGAAAGGGAAAGATGGTAGTTAATTTGCCTGCAAGATTAACAGATTGCATTTGAAATCCTTTGTTCAGTTACTTCTCAGTTGTCTTCTTCTTGAAAGTTGTGTTTGTAGGTTCTTTTGGGACCAGTGCCCAACACTGATAACCCCGTAGTTATATGCAAATGTCCATGGCTTACAAACAAGAATGAGCATGGATCAGTAGTGTCACAGGGCTAATCTCATAGGTTTACATTCATCTACGCCAGCAGATGACAGCAACTGAAATGCTACAAAAATGAAAACATACCTGTGTTGGCAGAGTCCTAAGGTACAGGTGAAGCTGCTCTTTGCACATCTCCAGATGCTACGTTAAATGAATCCTCTCTTTTCTTTTGCTGACATTGCAGCACTAACAGGCATACGTTACACTTTATTCTGGCTAAACTGTACTCTAGACATGGACATATTTGTACAGTCTGCAGTGCCTTTACAATATGCAACATCCTTCTTATTCTGCTGAAGTGGAGGCTACAGAGAATGATATGACAGCATGATGGACCAGAAAGACTTCATACAGAATGTCCTTGTTCCAAACACTTGTTCTTTCCCTGAATCAGAAGCCATGTATTGAAAACTCCTAATTCTCTGAAACTCTGGAATTTCAATCGCATGCAGAAGGCCTATTTCTTTGCTTTCATTAACTTTTGGTCTGCCTGATACAAGGACTTCAAGAGAACAAGTCCACTTATTCTGGCAGTTTGGCTACAATGTTCTCCGAATCAAAGCTTCTCTCTTAGATATAAAGAGTGGAGGTCCAAGAAGATACGATGAAGGAGGAGGGGTTGAGTTCTTTCTTCCTGCATGAAAATGGTCCTGACCATACTGCAGGATGCAGAAGTGGCAAGGCATATAACGAATTCTGTAGGTAGGCCTACAGGGATTCATTATAGGAGAACTGCTTCATGCAGGGATTTAAGGGATTTCACTTGTGAGACTACAGAGATTTACCTGCTCTGGGTTTTACAGAGCAAGTAAAACTTTTTTCTGGGGAATGTATTGTCTGAAAGGCACAGGGATGTAGATGAGGAAGTGGGTAAATTGTTGTCCAAATGTGAGCCTGTGCTGCTTTCTGTGTGCTTCATTGTCCACATATAAAGCCTTAGTTCTTAGCCATTGGGTATTGACTTTGTTCCAGCTAAATGAATATACTTTAGGATGCTAGGTCCTGTTTTACTCTGGCAGGTCTGTTCATCTTGGACTTGTGTATTGTTGATTAGTCTATAAATGGAACCATTCATGTGTACCCATTGTGTATTAAGGAAAGCAGGCCTCTGTGGAGCCAAATTAGACAGACTGTGTGATTAGATCTGCTTGCTAAGGCATACAAAGCTTTTATTAAACCTGGAGTGCACCATGCAGGTCTGGGGGATAGATCCTCAGCTGAAGTATGGTGATACCATTCCCTTTCAGTCAGAGAAGGTGCTTTGATTTACACCATCCCCTCTATTTGGAGGAGGCGAAATATGTTAATTAAAAATCTGTCATGAACAGCTTGTGCTATTTGCTTCTAGTCATTGGGTATGTGCAGTTCAACTGCCGTTCCTGTATATATTGCCATCAAAAATGTCTCGTTGTGCTACACTGTTATTATAAGCTTTTGTAAATCAGTGTCTGGTTTATTTTTAGCAGGACTTCATTTAAAAGCAGCATTTCTGCTCTAGTCAGTGCAGTGGCATGTGTTTGGTACATTTTGGAAAATTTGGATTATTACTAGCAGGTTCTCTTAAGAAGGCTAATTTTAAATACAGATATGACATGATAAACCATTTCTATAGAGAGAGGAAAATATGTTGAGGTAGCTATAAAAACTATCTCTGAAAAAGAATTTTCAAATGGCAAAATACAGTGTGTTTCTGAAGTAGTGATATCATCTTCTTAATTAAGGAAACTATAGTTAAAAAAATCCTCACACACCCCTCCCAAATAAATTGCAAAACCAACCACCCCCAAAAAGCTAACACAGAAAATCCACACAGTATCGTGGTTAGATGGTCATATTGTAATAGTGTTATGCTGAATTAGATATATAAAGGTCGCATTATGCTTTATACAAACTGAATATTCCTGTTAGTTTGACTATAGCTGTTTCTGGAATAAGAAACTGTGGGAAGTCATCAGAACTAGGCATTAAGTTAGTATGGATTAATTCAAACTGCACTGTTGGAGGTTTTCAAACATGAAGAAAATTTATAATAGAAACTTAATATATTCTGATTTAATTTTAAGTTATTTTAAATGTGAAGAGAAGCTAAAAAATCTTTGAAGGTCAGCAGTTTGACACACACTCAGTTCCGAAGATGGTTGCTGCCAGTCAGAGTATGAGAGACAGATTTCATTAATGTAATCCAGTAATTTCCCAGAGCAGTCTTTTTTTTTTTGTATAAAATTTTAAGAAAAGTTAAATAGAAAGTATGTGTTAGTTCATTATCTCATCAAACAGCTGTGAAACTTTTTTTCCTTTGAGTTGCACTCTAGTACTTTACTAAGCTGAAATTGTTTTATTCTGACTTCCTTTAGAATACTTGTGAGAGGAGCTCTGTTCTATAGAGCAAACAAAACCATTGCTTCAGTTCTAGACCTGAATATAGTACATCTATGTAATGTTGAAGACAACTCTAAATGATCAGAATACAAACATAAATATTTTATCTGTGTTTTCTTTAAACTATAGCATTTACTCCTATGACTAGGTTGTTTTGTTCATTGGTAATAAAAGCAAAAATTGCCACTTCATTTGCATGAAGAGGGCAGCACAATCCCTTAGGAGAAAACAGGTATAACTCAAAACTGACCTCTGTATGTCACTGCCATAGAAAAGAATTCACTGCCAATGCGATGCCTTGGACACTCTTTTTTTCATGGACACCAAGGAAAAGTTAGAAGCAGTGATGTCTTTTTTTCATCCTTTAATTTCAAAATATAAACATAGCTTGAAATCAAGAAAAACCGTACTAATTTCTTTCACTAAGTTTCTTCGTTTCTTTTTTTTTTCTTCACCTGAAGAGCCAAGCTCTTACTGCTTAAAGCTCTAGCAAAGTGGATGTCATTGCTCCATGAGTTCTCCCTATCTCAAATAGATAGGATATCTTTTTAACACTGAGAGAGTAGGTTGTTTTTAAATCCATAGAGTTAATGTCACCATATCTGTAAGATTATATTGGCTTAGCCATTTGGAACACATATTTGGTTGTTTGGGTTTTGATTTTTTTTTTACCTAAAAAAGCCTTAATTTCAAAAATAATTTGTTAATACAGTAATTGCCAGTTTGGAGTAGGAACCTGAGATTTGCCACTTGGTATACTACAGATGGTTCAGGTAAAGCTTGGATGAATACAGCAGTTGTTTCGCTCCCCTTTGCTATGTAATTTGTTCTGGTCGATAGACCATCTATTTTTCACCTAAGGATAGTTATTAAGGTTTAATGGTTGGGAAGGAGCGAGGCAAAGAGGGAGAGAGGATGCTATACTCAGTGTACCTCATTGATAGGCATGAGGAAGTGTTGTCTTAAATTTGTCCTCTTTGGCACATTGCCTGTGTCACAGGGGATAAATTAAATATGTCACCTCCTCTGGCATGTAGCCTTGTGCAAGAGAGGCTGCCTTGGTCAAAAACTCACAGCTTTGTGACACAAATTAGGAAGCAGGTGTAAGTATTTCTACTAAGATTACTTAAACAATAATGTTTGGGGAAAGTCTTGGATCATTTTACATTCAAATCTATGTAGATATGATCTGGTTTAACATTTTTATTTCAAATCTGAAGTGTTAAGGTGCTAGCAAAGTTCATGCCAAACAATTTGCATGAAACTAAAACATGAAGAGGAATACATAGGGCAATCAGTGACTGATTTTTTTTTTTTTCAATTACTAATGCTTGCAGTTGAGAAACTCAGTGCTTTGCTGTTAAATGTATAATAGATTACTGTTGATAATACATTTTTTATATTCATTAATTTCTTTTTAAAGGCATCTGATATCATAGCTGACTGTCATCTATATTCATCAAGAACATCATGACTAGGTTAATTGTGGTTGACTTGTGGTATTGATTTGTCATGCAGGAGCGAGTGTTGAGTCTTCCAAGGCATCGTTGCTGCTCTAATGACAATATCACAATAACCTTCTGTAGTTTCCCACAGATGATATGTGTGGCAGATGAGAGATAATTTTAATAATTTTTATGTGTTTATCTTACGGTGTTTCCTTATGTACATTTTCTGTACATAGGCTCCAGATCAAACCATGCCTGCTTTGCTAACAGCTTTAGTGATATTACTTGTCTGACTAAGGGATAATAACCAAAGTCATATAATAACAACAAAATATATCTATTCTGGTCTGGTCTCTTTCTCCTAAACAAGGGGTGACTGAGGTTGCACTCATGTTGAGAGCAACTGTATGCCTTAGAGTAATATTCGAATCAAGAAAACTCTGATCTGAAGTTTGAACGCTGAAATTGTCTTAGCTGAAATCCTGAACACTCTATGCTCCCTAGGAAAGGGCAGTGGAAGCTGAGAAAGGCAAGTCTAAAAAAGAAAGTGTTTGTGAAGATTGTTATAGAAGTGAAAATTAAATGTGTTTGCATATGCACAATTCATAGATATTTCATGGTAATTACTAATATGGAAATATACTATTTAAATATCAGAACATAAAATTATCCAAATTGAATGCTAAATAAATATTATGTGATGCTTTCTTTTTTTTTTCCTGGCTAAAGAATCTAGATTGTCAAGTGTTTATGATGTTGAGTGCATTTTGTCTTCTGAGATCACATAGATTTAGATAAGCCATTCTGTGTAGATATTAGGCTAATTTGGCTTTAATTTTCCCTAATGAAAAACAATAAGGCTGTTGATATTCTTCTGTTACATATCAATGGATGATGTAATTTTACTATAGCATAAAGTAAAAGACCCTCAGTGTTAAAAAAATTCAAGCTTACTAGTAAATACTAAACCGTATCTTCATGTACATGTAGTCATTCAGTATCAGCTTATAAAAAATAATTATTTTAAGCTAATTGTATTTATTGAATTCACTGATTTACTACTAAGACCAAGGGGATTGAATATTTATTAATTTTCATGGTAAGAAATGGATCAGTGTAGCTGCTAAAAGGTTCATTCTCCTCAGCAAGGCAAATAAAGAAACTACAAATGCATAATAAAGATTAACAAGAACAATTCTCCTACTTGAGCAAGTATTAATTGGATTATCATGACTGAGGCTGCAGAACACAGAAAGGAATTAAATTTTTACCTGCTATGTAAAGAAAGACCTTGCTGAGAATCAGAGAGGTACAGTATACACCAAATGATCTATTATTATCATATTCAACTGGCTGGAATTTTTATTAAGTTTTCATTCATAAAGTAAAACAAGATGGCAACAAAAATAGCTAAAGCTAATGCTGTTGCAGTGTGCTTACTTGTTTCCTGATACTATGCAAAATCACATTCTAGGAATATAGATCTAAAGGGAAACTTTGTATTCCTAAATCCAAACCCCTTACAGTAGCAGATCCAACAGCGTGAGTAAAAGTATGTGACAATTACCTCTGCAAATTGCATTGTAAACACAGTAGAGGCTTTTAAACAGCTTTTAAAATGCATTAGATTTAAAAGAAAAAAAAAACAAAATCAAGAAAAGAATATACTTCTTTTCATTAAGGAATTTTATCTATCAGCTTAGTGATTTGAACAATAGCCAAAGGCAAGTTAGTTTATATTCATCTTTGTTTAAATTTATGCATGTAACATAGTTATGCTGTTCACATTATTAAAGATCTTACGTACCTGTTTCTTAATAGTGTTGAGAAGCTGCTTAGAATAATGGCATAATGAAACAGTACTGATTCTTCACTTTGCCAGATTGATCAGATATTTCTGTTGCTAAGTTTTGCTGCAGAATGCGATACAGTCTTGATCATAAGTTGGCTTCAGAGATTCAAAACATGGTTCATGTCTGGTATAGTCCATCCATGGCACCTATCCTGTAAATATACATCAACCTAAACCTTTCCAACATTTCAGAGCTGAGGCTCTAAGCAGCTTAGCAAATCCTTCTTTGTCTGCTTTGTGCTAAAATTATCAAATTGTTTTCTTGGATTTACTGATGATTGTAAATCCAATAAGAGTGTGTCACAGGAACTATTAAGGTGATTTCTAAACCCCCTGATTAGTACATTCCCGTGTTTTCACAACTATAGTGGCATAGCAAGGAGCATATTTTGCAGCCGGCTGTGTTGATCTTCTTGAGGTTGCTGTCAGTAAACTGTGTTTGTTCGGGTGGGCTCTTTACAGACGTATCAAGGAAACAAGAACATCAGTTCTGCAGCGTTGATACCTACGTGAAGGATCATGTTTACTGGCAGATTAAATTTGCCACAGAATTTTCTCTCCTAGTAACATTTTCCCCACTTGACAAAGCTTCTTGAGGATTTTGAGACCATCCAAGATGCTGATTGAAGGCTATGAATGACTGGATAGTGCTATGCATTAATTGGATAGGACAAAAGTCTCACCTAGCCCACGTCATTATCCAATAAACAGAAATCACTAAAATTCTCAGAATCTGTGTTTGTTACCATAAAAGCAGATAGGAGATTAGGTAAAAAAAAAAAGAAATATGTGTGAACAACCATTAATTATCACAGAATCAGAGAATCATTCAGGTTCTGAAAGACTCTTGGGATCAAGTCCAACAATTAAGTGTACTCTGCAAAGCTCACCCCTAAACCATATGCCCCAACATGACATCTATCTCTCTCTATAGAGAGACACAGTCCATTTCTAATCACAATTTGAGGTATCATGAAGGAAAATCTAAAACAAGTGAGGAAACATGCACATTTTTGTTGGTAGGGAAAATTTGGGCCTAACATCTTAGACTATTAGGGCACTCTATTACATCTCAGAACAATTTTCTTTCTTTATAATGCTGAACTTCCTCCCACATCAACTTTCAAAATGATGACAAATCATTACTGGGCTGATTTATTATCTCAAGCAGAAATATTATAGCTCTGAGACTACAGTCCAGGGCTCATTGAGCTCAGTGGAAGGATTTCCATTTATTTCAATGCTTCTTTATACTGGGCTCTATGTTAATGGAAACGGTGCTTAATATAGATGGATTGCTATTATAAGAAAAATTGGGCACACATACTTCATGTGTACTGTGTGGGAATGCAATTAACTTTCCTTTTTTTTTTTAAGTAGAGCAATATTTTTATTTTGGCTAAACCATTCAATAATATTAAGTAATGGAAGTGCAATATTATTGTTTCCAGCTTCATTATTTTTAATTCTTTGCTCCATATCAATATGAGTTTTCTAAGCCCATGCTACTGGAATTTATCTATTAGTGAAAGTAGAGTAGTATTTCCATGCACACATCCACTGCCATGCTGCTTGCATTTCACCTCAACCTTGATTCCTCAGACATCCCAGAGATGTGGTTTGCAACCTTGAGGTTGCAGTATAGCCACAGGAGTCAGACCATGCTTAAAATTAGAGAAATTTCCCTTTTGAAATCAGTACCTAGCTGGTTCTCCACTGAAAATGCATTATTATCATTCCATTGGACCTGGTCACTGAGTTGAACAGTTTGCAAGGAAACCATTGCCTTCAATTCATTTTTTAAAGTTGTATCATCTGCTCTTTTACACCTTTGTGTGAGAGCTTTGTGACAATAATGAATTTGCATCTAGTGTTATCTAGCCTTTTATTGAATTTGGATGTATTTGTGGGAAAACAACCATTATCTCTAGGGAAATTATCCAACTGTCAGGAAAACTAAGCTGTAGGTGCAGAGACACCTGAACTGGTCCCACAAAAGCCAGCTCAGGCAGCCTATTACCTATAGAACAATGATTTGTGCAAACATGAAGACTCTTCTTCTGGAGGATGGTCAGAACAGCTGGGAGTAATAATGTTGTGTAGTCCCATCTTAGTGTTTCAACCCTCCAGTACTGGAAGATACACGCTAATGGTATTTGCCATCTAAGTTTATGGAATGAAGTAATTGCTTAGGTGGATAATTGCACTTCAAGAAATGTATCCTGTTTCCCAGAAAGTTGACTTTTCCTCTCTGAGGTGAAAGGAAATGAGGATTATGAGTGTTTAGGAGGAATCTTTGACACATTAAGAATCTTCTGCTGAGAAAGATATTTAATTTCCTGCTTTGGGGCAATTTGACAGCCCTTTGTGTTTGGGAGCTCTCCAAGCATTGGACTGAAGAGGAGGGGTAGTATGTGATCACTGCAGTCAGTGAACCTAATTTATATGGTTGAAAATGACTGGTGATAAACTTCTATTTTATGGCTCTGTTCAGTAAAGTAATGCCACATACATATATATAGATTAGATATAGATATATACAGTGCCATGGTATGGGTGCTTTAGCAGAGCAGACTTTCAGTCATATGTCTGTCTTTGCACTATGGATTTCCAAAAGAAACATATGCTTTAGCTACCTGAACTTTCTGAATGGTCTCTCTCTACCTGACTTTTAGCATTTTGAGGCTGTCCTTCAGGGTTATAGCTGTGCCACCTACCTTTGCATATATAATATATATGTAGCTACTATTGATAAAAATTTCATATTGGAACTTAAAAGTCTCTTCAAATTGTGGTTAAGTAATAAGGCGTACGTTGTACATCTTTAGCATCTTTGTTCTGTATATTTTGAAATTCAAACGCATTTCACAGCCGGGCCTCATTCCAGAGGGAGCTGAGGCTGCTGGCCCAGCCATCGCATGGCCGGCAGAGCCATCTGCTGTTGGCTCCTCTTTGCAAAACTCAGGAGAGCCCCTTGCTGGTGAAGGTACTAACAGGGAGTATTCACGGATCTATCCACCCATCATCCAGAAGTTTTTGTGAGGTTTTATTTGCTGTTGCAATAAAATCAGTGACAAACTAATATTCATTATTTGAGCAGGTTGGATTTGAATGTGGGTGAGGTGGACAGTGTTAAGAATCTATGTCTCTAATGTCTGTGCTCTTTTTCATGGTTGCACTCTCATTGTGCTATTTTTGTCTGACTAGCTCTTTGATTGCCTACAGTAATTCCTTTGTATGTCCCTATGCTTTGACAACACAGTGTATTCTCATGAATCCTGTCAGTCTCGAAAAGACGCACTCGTGACCGAGAGGCAGCTATTAACTGTGGGAACACAGAAATTGCGAGAACCCAGTGGAACATCACTTCACTCTGTCCTTAATCCTCGCTCTGGCTGTGCCCAGTGCTAGTGGGTTTAAAGGAAGCAAGCACTGTGCTGGATTTAGGTTGTCTTTCCATATCTTCTATCCCTCCCTTTTCAAAAAAAGATAATAAATGAAAGAACAGACCGTGGCTGTCAACCAAGACTGCTTGATGTTTTGAGAGCAAGATACAGTAGCTTTTGTTGCTTCCTCTCATAGCTTTTGTGCAGTTGAAAATCCACTGGATTTACCCTGCAAGGTTCCTGTGAGCCTTATCAAGGATGGAGCTGAATGCATCTTTTATAACACAACAGTTATAAGTCTGTATGACATAGTAGGAAAAACTCCATTTGCTGCTCATTTACGCTCTTAAGCATGAATGCAGGTAGAGTTTCTTGTTAAAAATAAAATAGCTCTGCGTGATTTGTTGTCAGTTATGCTTTTGCAAACATAAACAAATCAGAATTCACTGAAAGCATCTAATGAAGTGTTGAAAACCTGAGAGTGATTCTACAGCTTCTTGATTGCTAATTCTTGCAAATAAAAGGAACAGCAGATAAAAATGTAAATGCTTATAGTGAATCTCAAGCAGTCATGTCTTTGTTGTTAACTACTATGTGTGATTATTGTGTAATTTCCTTCTTGGTAGTTTTATATAACCTTTGACTGAGGAACGCTTCTCGCTACTTCTAGAAGATATTTTTTTTTGGTTAAGGCTAGAATTATTGCATGTAGATTACATGTATTTTTTAAAGTAATATGTTTGGAAATTTTTGGGTTTGTATCATCAGGGTAAGGCTGTAAATACAGATAGGTACAATGGGGGAAATAATTATTTTTATGTGTTAAATACTGCATGCAGATATAAATCTGTTTTTCCTGCCAATATATTACATGTATATATGTATATATTTTTAGGCTATCTCTACCATTAAATGGAAATAAATGGAGTAAATCAGATTTTTCAAGGATATATAAATAGCTGAGCTAGGCTTGTTATCTTCCAGTGCTGACCTTGCGCAGTCAGAGGATATCGATGGGAATAGCCACACCCACTTCATCCTCTTGGATAATCCTCCCAACAGCACTCCAGGGGAAAGCAAGTAAACAACTAGAAGGGAACACCAGGCTTTGATACCTGATGCAAAATTCCAGCCCACAGTTCTGTTTTAGAACAAATTCTGACTTGTCTAGATGTGAACTCTTGATTTTTGTAGTAAAGAAGTTGGTTAGAAAATCCTATTTATTTTCAACGTAAGTCATCATCCCTGGGGATTTTTAACAGACAATCAATGTGGTGCTTCAGGACATGGTTTAGTGGTGGACTCGACTTTAGTGGGTTAATTGTTGGACTCGATGATCTTAAAGGTCCAACCTAAATGATTCTATGATTCTTCTGTCATTGTGTTTTTCACTCATATAGGTGGCATAGTAGCTATTTAAACACTAGTCACCTGTGTTCAAGTATTATCCTGAGTTAGCAAGTCTGGAGCAGGTCTACATCTGCACATGTATACATGTAAACATCTGCCCTATTGACTATATCCACCCTGTACAAATTCACCTTACTGACATAAATCTAGTTGTTTTGAGGATCTTTTGTAGCTTTTCACTGCGAAGAAATTCACCCCTATGCATATTCTCTTTCAATTCCTAGGTCGTCTATTACTTAAACTGATTTTTAGGAAAGTGTATATTTCTTCATCTTAAAAGTATTCTCTATCTTTCATCTTACAAAGTTTAACAATTATGATGGGTTATGGGTGGGAATGGGAAAATAGAAGACATATTTTTTTTTTAGTACTATTCTATATAGTTGGAGAGAGTAGCAGAATAGCTGCAATCTTTTGAAAAGATTAAAAAATCATAAGGGAATTATAACATCTAAATTTTTACTTCATTAACAGAATTCCGAAATCTGAAAAATCTTATCCTAATTAACACGTTCTTTTATAAAAGAATGCTTGCTGTAAATCCTGAGGTGAGAAAGCTGCCAGATGTTTGGAGGCTTTTTTTTTTTTTTCTGGAGGCGAGCTCTCAGCAGATTTTGAAAAAAATCACACACAATAAATCCTGAAGGTGAAAATGGTATTTAAAAATATTGCTTCTCTCCATTTATCTCGCCGTGGTCGAATTTTATCACAGGGCTTAGCAGAATCCCCAGAGAATTGAAGTCTGTCACTCAGATCTGGGGTGTGGTTGTAAGTAGAAATCACCATAACTGAAATGAGTAGGAGAGAAACAGGAGTGTAACCTGATGGAGCGGAGAGCTCAGAGGTGATTCCATCTGCCTTCTTCTCATCCCATGACTTTCTACAGTGACTCTAATATTCCTGGTACAGACAGTATATGAATATGATTGCTTAAGAGATAGACTTGCCTTGAAAAGGTTGTAGATGAAATATAAATCAATTCAAATGTAATAGAGGAAAAATAAAATTAATACAGCTGTGCTTGGGGCATTTGATGCTGTCAGCAAAGCTGCATGTACTTGTATTACACGAGAATAATCTGGTTTGTGCTTTTGTGTTGTCTGGGGAAATCTCTGAGCATTGCAGTTGGATACAGTGGAGGTTTTGATTGATTTCTGACTGCGTAATATTCAAAACAGTCATTTAAGCAACACCTTTTATTTAAAAACAACGTGAATAACAACAAAGCTACTTGCTTGTGACCTGTCGTCAGTCTTTGTGTGAGGAGTAGTATGCCTTAGGCAAAGCAAACTGTGGGGTTGGATACACCTCATCTTTGGGGTCGCTCCAGGTTAGATTTGCAATTTTCAAGCCAAACTCAGAACAGTATGGTTATTGGATCAGCTGCTACCTTGCTGCAGCTGTCCTGGGCTACCTTGAGTGTGGAGCATTTCCCACTATTTGAAATCTTTGACCTGAAAGCAGGTAATCAACATCAGCTGATCTCACAGGTTTATAAATAATGATTGGATGTTGTTTTAAAAGAGATACTATTGTTCAAATAAATTTTGAGTAGTAAAATGATTTGGGAGTGTTGCAGCAGCTGCTACATTAATTTTATTGGTCCATGCATAGAAATTAGAATAGATGATAATTTCTCTTTCAAAGGAACTGTTAATAACCCTAGTTATTGTAGATTGGGCAAAGGTCAGGTATTTACTCCTGAAAAAAGCTGAGAGTATAAAGTTGTTGCTGGATTCCCAGTGGCTGTTAGTAGAAGATCGCAGGTTTCTGTTTATAAAAAAAATAAATTAAAATTATGAACTTACTTTATCTGTAATAAGTACAACATACTGGAATAGTAATAAAATGCATCTTCTTAATATAGAAGCCCAGATTTTTATTTTGTTCTAATTTAAAAAGAAGTATAATTTGCAGAAGGAAAACAATGAGACAAAAATATGTTAGGGTATGTGGACCCCACAGCAATCATATTTTTGGAGATCTGTTGTGGAACAGAACAAGGAAGATCCTTAAAAATATGGAAAGCTATGCTGAAGGAGACATTCACTCTGAATCTGGAGCTTGGAGGGTCTGCAAATAGGATGGAGCTGAATCTCTGGCTGGTGTCTTGGTGATGAACTGAAAATCTGTCTGTGCTGCTTTTCTGGCATAGTGTGACTATGCCAGAAGCATAGTTATGTTTAATAGGAAAGGAAAATAGAGAGTTAAAATGAAATGTGATAATATGATCTGGTGCCTGTCTAGCTAACTAGAAAAACTTCTGGCACTTGCAGGAAAAGTAGTGTTGTATTTCTAAGAATGTTGGTGCTAATCGGAATTGACCGGGTGTAGATGTCAAAATTATGACTGATGAGCAAACTTCCTGGTAATAAACATGAAATGTTCTGAATTTGCAGCTCATTTAAAATGCCGTGGTTTTGTGGAATAGGCAATCCTGCTGTGGACATGCCTAATATAATTTTAAACGGAATGTTACATTAATAATGGACATTTGTTATCTCAATTTTTAATATATTTCATATCTTTTTGATTCATATATTTTTCTAATTAGATATAATAATGTCTGGTTTGCTTTTTCTGTTTCAGCGAATTCGAGAACTAGAAGATAAAATAGAACTTCAAAAGAGGCAACTCAAAGAAATTGAGGAAAAGGTAAATAAATGCCTGGGCAATGCCAACAGATTTATTTTCCCTGATGATTTATTATTCTCTGTTGCACTGACATCAACACTACTTAACCTAATATCACAACATCTAATTTAAAACAAGGTAAAATTCTAGCTTGCGTCATTGCTGCATGAAATGAAGCTCTGTCACTAATCTGCTCAAAATCATCTGCTATCTGGGTTTTCTAACAGGTACAGAACGGGATCAAGGAGTCTAGAAAGACACTAGACTAGAAGGGGGGTGATTTTCTGTGGTTTATATACAGAAAGAACATGAAGATTTGTCTATGATAGAATTGATTATCTCAGCCCTGTTCTTTGAATAACACTGTTTTGCACAACTTGCAAGAACTGAAAATTAAAGTTAATCATGTGCATGTGACAAACACTACAAACAAAAATTATTTCTTTCTTTAAGATAGAAACAAGTTTCAGATTCATAGAATCATAGAATCATAGAATGGCCTAGGCTGGAAGGGACCTTAGAGATCGTTTAATCCAACCTCCCTGTCATGGGCAGGGACACCACCTCTCAACTAGGTCAGGCAACATGTATCCTTATTCAAAGAAAGTCTGCTCGGGGCATAAGACAACAAACATATTTGGGTTGCTGTGGTCCAGAGCAAGAGATGGCACAAGGTTCCTGGACTGTGGGCTCAAGTGTTTCCCTGGTCTGTGGAGTTCAGACTGTTCTGCAGGGCATGGGCTAACAATGGGGCTTTCTCTAAGCCCTTGCAAAGTGTTTTAGTTATGTTGCTTTTGCAACCCTAAACCATTGCCTAGATCCCAAGATGAGTCACATCATCTCAGGTTCATTTTCTGTAGTACGTATGGGTACCTAATCCTACGTAAACCTGCTGGTGGGCTGAGTGGAGAAGTTGGTGAGTTCTCAGTCACTGTTCTTTTGGGATCAAAATGGGGTAAAAGAGCAAAGAGAGGGCTTTTGGAGGACTCTGAAAGGGAGTAGGAAGAGGTCAGTGGGGTTTGCAGAACCAAGGGGGGCTTTGGGGAACAGCTTGCTTGATGTGGGAAGGTTTGTTCCTCAACCTTCTCTAATCTCCTTGACCCTTCATCTGCTCTCAGGATGTGGCATTCCTCCCTGTGTCATTCTCCAGGGGTATTGCACTTCTAGCAGCTACTCCAATTCCCTCAGCAGCTGCCTTGGCCCCTTCTTCTCCCAGAGTAGTTGTCTTTTCTCTGCAGTACCCTGTCCTGCACATTTTGAAGTGACTTTGTGGAAGAACCAGGAGAAGACCTGTGAGAAGCTGGGCTGGCTGCTGCTGTTGCTAACTGTCGCTTTACATCATCTCCACTAGCCCCTAGCTGGGGCTAATCTGTCTGCATGCATTGGGAAGGCAGTGCTCCTTGGTTCCGCTTGCAGAGAAACCACAGGCTATATCCACTCCTTAAAGGGCTCTTTTGCTGCCCTTGCCCTCTTCTGCCCCAGATGACTTCTATAGCTGAAGCTGTTCCTGCCTAACAGCCAGTGATGTCTAAAATGCTACAGTTAATTTCTCAAAGGAGAGAAAACTTGAGGGATAGGTGATACCTCTACATGTTAATTTTTGCAAATACTAGTGTTTATTCACCTATTCTAAAACATCAAAAATCTCTAGATGTTGCTAGCGCAAAAATGTAAGCCTTTAATGCACTGCCATTACAGTTTACAGAGTAGGTATTGGGTTAGACTGCTAATTTTGAAAATGGAAGTTGGCATTATCTGTGCTGGTTCATCAGTCGAATGGATAGGGAAAAGTATTGGAAAAGAAACAGCTTAATCACAAGCTTAGCAGAAAGCTGGTAATGAGTTAAAATGATTAACGTCCTCTTTGCCTTAATGGTACATTTGCAGGAGACCTCAAAAAAGCTTCATCATTTTCTATTAACCTTCAGGTCCTTGACTGGCAGAGGGCTTCCTTCTATCTGTGTTACATTTGAATTTGACTGCCCAGCGGAAGATTGTGTTGTCAGAGAATCAATGAATGATATGCTTCTGCTTCATTGTTCTTCTGAAGGTTTAATATGTCAGTGGGTGCAGACTGACACCGACATGCTGCTGATACTGAGCACACTAATTTCCTGTGGACAAAAGTCTTGTGCTTTTGAAGGAATGGCAGTATTTATAGCTGAGCCTCACTGCTGACTGTAGCTAAAGGCCATGTACCGCTCATAGTTACTCTGTCATGAGTATGGCTTTTTATTTCCCTTTAGGAATGGATTCAATTTTTAAATTTCATGTGAAATTCTGTCAAATCAGAGCATGAGGATGGCAGTATTTTGGCCCTATAGATTCTTCAGCAAACTTGCCTGCTTCTAAAGGCTATACAAAAGAATACTGTAAAATTTCAGTTTTATTCTACGATATGTGAGGAACAAGTGCTGTTTAACATGTCATGCTTTTATCATAAAAGATTCTTGACAATTTAAGTGGCGTTTAGTTTGTGCCCTTCACTTGATAAGACTTGGTTCAGGAAAGCTTTCAGGTGTGTAATTTTAAGTACTTGCTTAACTGAGTCACAAAGCCAAGCCTAATATTTCTGAGATTACATAATCCATAAAAGTTACCATTTCTAAAACTGCCCTCAAATACTGAATTTTGTACCATTATCCCTTTTTGGAGTACGATTAGTATATTGTATCTCTCTTTCAGATCAACTCAATTAATTTTGATGTAAGACTAACTACTGTAATGTCATTGGATTTCATATTACATATCTTACATCTTTTTTCTTTTCTTTTTTCCTCGTTTTCTTTTGATCTTATGTTATAGTTTTTGTTCCTTTTTTTGTTTTTTTCACTAGCATTCATTCTGTGGCCTTGATGACACAACTGAATCAAGACATGTGGTTGGTATTCTTTATGTTTCTTTGTACTCAATTTTTAACTCAGATTTTACCATGTTTTGAGAATTGTCTTTCTAAGACCCTGAAGCTGTGGGGGAGGATGTACTGGTTTTCCTTGCAGAGAGAGGAAGTCACTTATAAAATCTGACTTGGATGCCTTCCGTTACCTTCCCTAGACTTCTACAGAAAGTCATTGGGTTTTCAGCAAGAAAGGATTTTGCATTCTAAGCTACTGCTCTAACTGCAGTGGATGCTTTTCAGTTCTGTAGAGCTGGTACATTTTGTTTAAAAGTTCAGGTATTGCCGTAGGATCCTACCTTCTGTAATGCCTGACAGAGAGGCGGCTAACACTGGGTTTCAGTTTTATTTTCTGTAAAGCTCTGTAAGCATCACCACCCTTGCAAAAAAAGGGGTTCACTTCCTTGAGATCCTTGAAGCCGTGAAATAACTTAGGAAATAATTACCTAATTTCCTTTTTATGAGGTGATGTGAAGGTTGCAATGCAACTGACTCTCCATGTGCCCATCGGTGAGGATAGAAAACCTCCATGTCTGTCCCTTGAGACACTACTGTCATTCCTACCGTCCTTTCCACAGTGTCCTGACCTTTTCAGCTCAATGCAAAAGACAGAGTGGATTTTTTTCAGCTATAGCAGGAGTGATGGTGGCAGTGCTCATGTTTCACTCAGAGCGAGACTCAGAGAATGGTTTGGGTTGGAAGGGACCTTAAAGATCATCTTGTCCCAATTCAGAAAATCAGTCCTAGTCCTCTTCCTATGCAAGCTGCACGTTGCCTTTCTGTAAGGATGGTAACTCAACAATTTACTTGTTCAAAGATGAAGCTGTGGTTTAAAACCATTGATTGTTTAAAATGTTCTTGTTGTTGCTGCTGTTGGGATTTTTAAAGTGAAAATACACAATTTCTTTACCTTTAGAATTCTTCCAAGTTTTTTTCTCTGGAATCTGTTGTGAATTATGCTCATGGGATCTCCTTATAGTAGGAGCTGTGGTTAATCAGCCCATTTGAAACTGCTATCAAGTACTGTATGATGAAAAAACATGATGATAATGGTTACCCATAAAAGATACTGTATTTACCTTACATTAAGCTTGAAATAGTATTTTCTTCTGCCCAGATCACAAACACCTTTGAGAAATCAGACCTGTATTATGACAGGCTCTTTGAGGGGTTTATACAGCTCCCAGTACGTTTAATTATCATCTCTCTGTTGATACACTTGGGAACCCCCTCTGGTATTTCATTACTACCATAGCTGCATATGTTTTATATTTTGCAATAAAATAATGGTAGATGAGTAGAGTGTAATCCAAGGGTATTACTGATTTGTGACAAGTACGGTACCTTTCTTTTGGTTGCTAGGTGGGTGTTGAAAATCAGTTGAAATTGAGCAATATTTTTACAGAATTATGAGCATACCTTTTGAAATTTACTTTATTTTGTCAAAAACAGAGCATATGCTCATAGAGATGTGTTTAAAGAAAGGAGAAGCCTTGTGGTAATACTGTTCGTTTTACCACAGTTTGATCTGCGTTTTCTGTTCTGTGAAGATTGGTAAAGATAGATGATATTTTGGCTAATATAAGTTTGAAAGAGTAATGATAAAGCAAGTCACCAAACTGTTGCCTTGGGAGTTTCATCCACATTTTTCATTCCAGTCCTGACTGGAGGTGCTAATATCTGGATGAACATATTTAGTTTTAAATATTGTAAACAGTATAGTGGCCAAGTTTAAAGACACTTTATAAGCATTGTAATATCAGCAACATTTTAAAAAATCCATTTAAATTGTTTTAAAATAATCTTATTCCAAAAATCTTTACAAGTTTAAGACTTGTGCCTGACCTATATGCTTCTGTGCTGATATAGCTGATAGTATTATGGGTCCTCTTTGGGCCGAGGAGGGAGGGAGGTGGAAAGAAGAAGAAAAAAATATAAGTATACTTAGTCTCCAGAAGATACATTGTGCTTATATAACCTACTATGATGACAAGCTTTTTGAGAGGATAACACAGGGAAAATGACTGTGTGGCCATGTATCTACTCAAGTCTCATATTTCTAGGAGTGCACATCATATTGTGGTGCTAGCGTGGAGGGCAATTTCATTTAATTCATCTTACCAGAGAGGAATATATCTTTGATTAATGTAATAGAGCAAAACCTATTTTAAGAGACTTGACTATAGTTGAACTCTTCAACATTGTTCATTACTTGAAGCCAAACCAGGTGATTACTGACGGTAATTTTGGTTCTTGTTTTTTTGAAGCTAATATAAAACTTTTAGAAAGAGACTGTGTTGTTTATGAATTTAGAGTTCGATGCCAACATTTACTTCTAATTTTTTTAAAAAATGTAATCTACCTAAATCTCAACAGACTTTTTTTTTGTTCTTTTTATTTTCTGGTTTTGTCTTTTTTTTTTTGTTTTGTATACAGGCTACTAAAAGAACCTATGGAGTGAACAGCTGAGTCCACGTGCAAAAATACAGAAAATATTTATCAAGCAGCTTTGAATTGGTTCATTTTTTTTTCATAAAACACTTCACATAATACTTGAAGCTGCAGAATATTTTAATTGAAAATTAGAGATTTTTTAAAAGATATAGCTTTGAGCTGGAATGATTTGATAATCAAATAAGGACCAGCACATTGTAAACACTGGAAAAAATCTAACCAGAATTTACACGCTTACACCAATCAAACACTGGAAAAAATACAAGTGCAATTACTGGCTGCTATGTGAACTGTTATCTACCAAATGGTTTTCTTACAGTACTGAGATCTTTGTCTCCATACTGCATGCTTTCAACAAATGTGGTTTGCATTTCACCCAGGAAACACTGAATCTCCTCTTTAGTATCTCTATCAAAAAAGCTAAGTGTTTGACAATAAGTTCTCTATAGTAAATACACGAAAAAAACTGTTAAAAGTTGGAAAAACCCAGAGATTTACAACCCTGCAGTGGTAAAAAACACATTAAACTGTTGGGAATCCACGGATGGAGAAGAGAGAGGTTTTGGAGAAAGGCAAGATGGTAGATCAGCATAAGAAAACTTCCAAGTGGGACAGAACTGCATGGGAGAATTGAAAATTAAGGCAATAACTTGTAAAGATAGCACTGGGAGAACTGAAGATCCCGAGGTGGCCTGAGTGGTCAGGAAAAGAGAATGCCTGATGCGCTCTGCTCAGTTATCTCTTGAAGAGGAAAGAGGGGCTTGGAGAAATGTATATGTAGACAAATGTGATAAGCAGAGAAACAGTTGGAAATAAATATTTGTAATTCATGGCATACTGCCAGTTGGAATTAAAAAAAAATGTTGGCATTAGCTGCAAGGAAGCAGAAATGGCACAACCTCAACTGACAGAGGCAGATAAACAGTCAAGATATTGGCAACCTGAACTGCCAGAAAAATTCTGGACAAAGCACAGACTGAGAAAATAGAAGTTGAAAAGAGTTGTTTAAGATGGAGAATGGTTGCAAAATTCAAAAAGTTTAGTTTTTTCTTTCAAAGAGGGAAAAGCAAATTGTTGTTTCAGAGCTGGAAACATTATACGAAGAAATAGATAATTTTAAGTATTTCTGAAATGTTGAGGTAAGCTGAGAATATTAACAGCACAATATTTAAAAGACAACTCAGTCCTCCCTAACATTCTCTTGAAAATCATCTTTGCATTAAAAGGGCTACATAGAAAGCTACAGAGAAAGAAGTCTGCTCCCATGGACACACTGAACTCCAACAAGAAGTGGAGTAAGATGGTTATAGTAGATAAAGTGGAAATTGTGACTGAAAAATATAATGGAAGGCAAAGAACAATGAAGGCAGCACAAAGAAAGCTGAGGAAAAGACTTATCATAGCAACTGAACATCTCACTGTTGAAGGTGCAGGAATCAGCCTCAAAAGAAGCCAGTTTTCTCAGATATTTTTTAGGCGAGATGTACTCTTCACGAAGAACCACCAGACAAGAT
>NW_009732355.1:38571-86722 GCF_000703405.1 Apaloderma vittatum | reverse complement strand
TGAACGAGCTGAGGCACTCCACAAGATTGTCAGATGCAACAAACTGTGGGTCATGTAAGAGGCTGAATAACCCTGTTTCCTCTTACAAAACATGATTTAAACTGTAAACAAGGATCATGCAGAAGTTTGGAAACTTGGTCCCCAAAAGAATGTGTTGCTCACAGTGTGTTGTTCAAAAGGAACAAGGATTTAGAGAATGTGTTTTCAAATAGAGATTTTTCATATCTTAATTAAAGTTTTTAGTGGTGCAATGAAAGAATTTGGAAAAATGAGGTCTTCGCTGCAAAAGGAAGAGTTTTGGCATTTCTCTGAAGGGAAGGCCCACAATAGGAGATAAAAAGAGCATGAGATAACCAAACCAGGTGCTGATGAAGGAGCAGAAATTGGACAGTGTGAGTCACTTGGCAAAGAAACACTCCTTCTTCTCATAGACATAGTTTTGCTCATCCCCGCTTTGGAAATTAACCTATAAACAAACATGGGGTGACCAGAGCGTGTGGCTGCAGTGGTAAGCACACCGCAGAGACAAGAGATGATCTTGTTACAAAGCAGAACAGGTATGGACAGTTTCACTTTCTTATTTTTTTTAATATGTTTTGGTACATTTTAATTTGCATGTGACAGTTCTCTCAAAAGAATTGGCTGATTTCAGTGATATTTTCCATGACATTTCATTCTGCATGAAGTTAGCAGGATTTGTAGTTTTGGAAAACTGAGTGTATCATTCCAGTCTTACTATCCATTGCATATTGGTATTTATTACAGAGCTGGGAAAAGGTAAGATGTTATCTGACTAAATTCAGTCCTTGCAAGATGCAGGGCCTGATTTTTACTTTATGTGACACAACTTTTATATCATCTGTCCCTGCTGTATAAGTGAAGAAGGAGACAAAAATTTCTTATTTCTGGTATCATTCGTTAATAGCTTTCCTGGTTTCATGGTGAAGTACTTGGCAATTTTCAGGATGAAACATCAGAAGTGTAGAGCCTAATGGATCCATGAAGTTTAGAAATTGTTGTATTAACTTTTACTATATCAGTGAATAAAGGTGCATTACAAACTAGAAAATGTACAGAAATATGTAAATAGAAATCAGTGTAATGATTTAAAGTGCCAATTTATTTCCTGTATGGTTCATCCTCAATGCTTTTATTTGTTGGGTACTTTCTGCAAAATGTACCTCTAAGAATTTTTCTTTATAGACCTTATGAGTTGGATATTAGCCTGGAGCACAGTTGAAAATGACATTAATTTGGCTTCCACTGTAAATTGTTAATGAGCAGAGTAAAAATGTCCCCTGTTACTACGTATTGCTTTTGCAGTGGTGTTCAGGGATGCCAGTTGTCAGAGAGTAGAATTATTTACAAATAATAAATACAGATAAAATATTAGTGTCTCAAGGAGATCACAATAGAAGATACTGTTCTGTTTGGGAAATTGTACAGGCCAGGGTAGAGCCATATGTTTACAGGTCTCAGGAATGCACAGTCTCTGAGAAGTCTAGAAAAGATCACAAAGTGGTGTGAATTTTATTGACCGTGTGGTTTTATACTTTTTTTGTCATTGCACACTTGCACCTTTTAAATATCATGACTTCTCAAGGGATAGGGTCGTGGCTGAATCTTTTCAACACTAGGTCCTAGTATGGCTGACATAAGGCCAGTGAGTAAAACTTTGTGTAATCCACCATATGTGTGAATAGCACATACGAAAACAGGGGACAATAAGAGAAAAATTGTATGTGGGATATTTTTTTACTCTTCAGTGGCAAAAAATGAATGTTACTTTTTTTCCTATATTTTGCACCATAGATTTGGGATTTATTTACCAGAGGGGGAAAAAAAAAAAGAAAAAGGTGATTGCATTGTTTCCGGGAGAATAGATCCAAACCCAGTGATTGATTTCCAATTATAGATCGAATTCCGAATCAAAATCAGTGTAGCAAAGCAAAGTCATTTTGCAGATGCCTGTTATAGGACTAAACTTACTGAAGACAGTTTCTATAAATTAATGTGAGCTGTAGGCTGAGGAACTTTTAGAACTATCACTAAAAGAAGCAAAGGAAAAGAAGAAGACTTAGCTTGTCTTTCCGAGCGCAAGTTTAAAAATTGTCTTTATATGTGTTTTCATAACCTATCAGAGGTGAAGTAGACCTTTAAGTAGAATACAGATTGTGACATTCCAAAATACTCATTTAATATGCTTAATATTTCTCTGAAATACTCATAGATTGCTTTCTGAATAGGAAATATATTTTTTCTTTTAATCTTCTACCTTGAAACAGTAAAAATATCACACATTTATTCAAAATAAATACAATGCCTTTTTTTGTGACAAAAATACTCAATTTTATGAAATCCTCTAGTAGAAATTGTCCTTTTTCCAAAACTTTGATGCCTAATTCTTTCATAAATTAGTCTAATTGAATCTCTTTTAGGAATCTCATGTTGTGAACTGCAACTGCTTTCATACATGCTGAATTACCTTAGGGCTAATGAAATGAGACTCTCTCTCATAAATAATAAATGTGTTCAGAATTGAGAAGGACTGTTCATTTGATCATCAGAGACTTAGACTCTTTTATTACATGACTAAACTGCAGTATACTGAGAACCTAATAATTTGTGGGTTTTACCATCATGGATCCCTCATCTGGGAGAGAACAAGAATTTTGTTACTGTTTTGAAATGCCCAGTAATGAAGGCCTTGATATCCTGAATGTCAAGGTCAAAACTGATCCTTCCTGGGTTTTCCAGGAAGTAGAAGATGCAAGCGTACCTGACGAACAAGTAAACAGTGCTGGAGAAGAAAATTTGAACCTCAAAATAAAAGAGCTGGAAAAGTTGGAACAAAAACTGGAAGGCATTCTAGAGGACTACGTGAAGTCAGAATCTGTCCTAAGAAACAGGTAAATAGAAGGGGTTTTTCTGCATTTGGAATTAACGTAATGTGACAAATGTACTCTGCCCCATGTACTGGCTGTCAAATGATACATGCAAAACTAGCAGAAAGACTCTGTGTGGTTTTAGGATGCCTGTTAAGATGCAGGTGTAATTGTTATCCGTAACTGGCATAATAGAAATCAATATTCAATATTTTGTTTTTAGTATTTAATTCAGATCTAAAAACTTGTTTCAAATAAGCTTTCTCAGGATGTTTCATTCTTAAATACTCATAAGGTGTAAATTCTGCTTGTAAAAATACATCCCTTTCCTTTTAAGTTGAGTTAATTTGGAATTTTGTGTTGCAAAAGAAGTACCTTGTTTCAGAAAGTTTCATCTAGTTTCATATGTAAATGCTAATCATTACAGTAGCTAAAGGTGCCATTAAGCATTAATTATGTAGTTCATTAGAACAAGATTAAGATTTTGTAACTCAGCAACTGCTGTTCTAAATAAAATCAAATAGTTAAAAGGACAGAAAATATAGATGACATTCAAAATAACTACTTGTATAATTTCTTAATTGCTTTGATTCTTCAAGAGTTTTGCTATTTAATAATGGACTTTTTGTTAAAATAATTAATCTTTTTTGAAATGGAAGCTTTTGTAAGAATAGACCTATTTTAACAAACAATTTTGGGAAAAGGAAGATGGGAACGTAATTGAAGGAGAGCAAATGACTAGCTGAAACTTGCCTAGTATACAGGAAATCCATTTTCAGGGGTCTCGAGTAGCCGGGAGAAACAAAAGAAATCCTATACCTGAGGTTCTTGTGGCTGAAGCACAGGCTATTGCAAAAACATGAGCAGCAGAGTTGGCAGCTGTCTGCTCTGCCAGAGCAGAGTTTTGGCCCACTTCCCTTTGATACAAGTAATGTGCGCATCTCAGAGGTGAGTAAAGAGGGGCCTCTAGTACCTGCCACAGGAGATGAGAGACTGAAAAAAAAATCCTTAACAGTAAAAGGATGATTTGACATTCACAGCTGTTTAAAGCATTGAGAAAATTCTGATGTCTAGGCTGAAAAGGAAAGGAACACCTTAAGGAAAACATGAAGCTTGTTCTCGTAAGATTATTTTAGGTATTCCTCCTATTCAGAGAAATCCTGTCACATCACACTACATCATCTTACACTAACATTTTAATAGCAAAAGGGGAAGAAAACCTGTATTTTTTCAAAATTCAGCTTTGTGGACAAAGACAATACAGTTATGCATTATAGGTTTTGGTACCCACTGTGAAGTATGTTACAAGATTTTTTTCCCTTTGGTCAGTAAAACACAGTTACTCGTAGGTTATCTGAAGCTTAATTTTGATGGGAAACATTTACCATCATCATAAAATTTGAATTTAATAGCTGTGAACCTAGCAAAATCCAATGATCAGATACATGTAGACACCGAAGTGTTGTGGTTGACTTTATGATAAGTTGTTACTTCATATAGTATGCCAGGCTTCAGTGGACATTAATCTCGTAAATGTGTTTGCTTATGGTTTTCATATAAATCCATCAGAGAATGAGCATAGATGTTGTCCTTAACAGTTTTGAGAGTCTCCAGTGTAAGGTGCAAACTCCAATAGACTTAAGAATTAAGTGTTTATTAGTAGAGATCACCAACTTGTTACTAGTTTTTGTTGGGAGAAAAATGGAAAAATTAAGATACATTGATGCATTGCTGATGACTACTTATCCATCTGGAACTGTGTTATGTAGTATTTACTTAGCAAAGATTTTCATTCTCACTATCACAGGATGAAAGAGCTGGATATGTCACACGAAACACTTCTTGTGATGATTGATCAACTATGTGTTAAGTTGCACCAGGTTGAAAATGCAAATGTGCGTGTTAAAGGGAAGCTGCAAGACATTCAGGAGGACCTGAACAACTTGGTGAGGAAGATCTTTCAAATTATCTAGTTTAGCTTCTCTTCGTGCTAATCACAGAATCATAGAATGGTTTGAGTTGCAAAGGACCTTCAAGATTTTCTGGTTCCAACCCCCTTGCCATGGGCAGGGACACCTTCTGCCACACCAGGTTGCTCAAAGCCCCATCCAACCTGGCCTTGAACACTTCCAGGGAGGGGGCAACCTCAGCTTCTCTGAGCTACCCATTCCAGTGCCTCAGCACCCTCACAGAAAATAATTTCTTCCTAATATCTATTAAAAATCTACCTTCCTCCAGTTTGATACTGTTCCCACCCCTTTTTCCTGTAGGCCCTCTGGAAGGCTGCTACAGGCTGTTCCCAGAGCCTTCTCTTCTCCAGGCTGAACAGCCCCAACTCTCCTCTAGATTCTCTTGAACAAGCCCATGCCTTTCTTACGCCAGAGGTCTCCAGAGCTGAACACAGCACTGCAGGTGGGGTCTCACAAGAGTGGAGCAGAGGGGGACAACCACCTCCCTTGACGTGCTGCTCATGCTTCTTTTGATGCAGCCCAGGATGTGGTTGGCTTTCTGGCCTGCAAACACACATTGCTGGGCCACGTTGAGCTTCTCGTCAACCAACACCCCCAAGTTCTCCTCAAGGCTGCTCTCAATCCACTTTCTGCCCAGGCTGTATCTGTATTTGGGTCTGCTACAACCCATGTAAAGGACCTTGCATTTGACCTAATAATATCTGATAATTTATAGCTAATATTTAAATAATAATAACTAATAATTTCTAAGACAATCCCATCTCCAATGACCTCTCTGTTTTTAAGAAATAATTAATCCTAGCCTTTCCCTTTTTCTAAAACCAGAGGAATCAAAAAATAATTTTTTGTCTTTTTTGCCCCACTTTGTACATCTCTAATGTTTTCAACAGCACTGCCTTTATTCCTCTCATTTGGGACCTTGATCTTTGAGATATATGCTCCCACATCTTTCTTTCTCCTGAGAATCCATCCAGCATACTCCTTCTCTCTAGGTGAGATGTTATCTTTCTAGGCCCATAATAAAGCAATTTTTTTATTCTGCTCATTGCAACACCCTCTCCCCCATGTCTGTTCTGGAATTGTCATGTCTGCAGTTGAAAGCCTTCAGTCCTCCTAAGTGTTAGTACTTCCTCTCATAAGTGTTTTCTATCAGGAAGGTCAGCTGTTGGCTCATAACATCTGCAGCAGGTATTTTTACCTAGTTTGCACAGCTCATTGGATGAGTGTAAGTGGAGAAAGTTTTTTAGGGACAGTCTATGGTGAAACAATGGCTTTCGTTTCTGTTTATCACAAGATGCATTTTCATTTTCTCAGCACTTTAGGTCAAAGTTGAATAATCTGACAGGATACTAATATCATGTGGCAAGACTTAAAAGAATGAACAATCATCTTCACTTTTTTAATTAAATGTGAAATGTGTTTTAAAGACTCAAGAAGCTTAGACATGCATATATTCCCACCAACAGTTAACAAAACAAAGTATTATCTCACACCTACCTCACTTTATGTAACATTTCAGCCTAGAGTTCCTCCTCTTCTGTCCTTGCTGGTGAACCCCTCAGCCAGGAAAGTACTGAAGATCAAAAAGACTGACCTAAAGAAGTCCTTAAGGAAACACAGTAATGCCTCTGCGCTTTCAATCTTGCTTCCAAGCTGTCACAATGGCCCTTTGATACCAATGGCTCTTACTCTGCTCAAAACAAGGGCAGCATAGTTACCATGAAAGCCTTCTCCATCTTTCATTGACATTTTTCACCTCTGAGTGTCTTTGTGTTCAAATACACTTTAGTATAAAGGAAAATACCAAAGTCTTTCTCAAACAGATTCAAAAGGCATCTGTTTCTTTCTCCTTTCTGGGGTGTTTATAAAAGGACCTGAGAGATAGCAGGTATGGTGAAGGACAAAGGGCAAAACCTTAGTCTCTGGAAAAGTGTGTGTGTTCTATTTCCTACTGAGATGTTTGAATGATGGCTGAAACGACAAAACAGTAGGTCAGTTTTGTTCTAAATGCAGGATGCTTATGTCATTCCTGAGTTTTTAGAAAACAAGGGAAGAATTATTGCAAAATTAAGAAAAAATACAAGGGAAGAAGATATGTAGGATTAAGACATTAACCATACAACTCACTGAAATTACAGGTTGAAAAACAAGAAAAGTCAGAGAAGAAGCAGAAGGAAAAATTACATTGGCTTCAGGAGCAGCTGAAGACAAAAGAAGAAGAAATAAGAAGTCAGTCAGAGTATTTTGAGCATTACAAACAAAGGCAGAGGCAACAGACAGCAGTGCTTAGAGAAAGGGAATGTTACCTTCGGGGTGAGGTATCTAGGCTGGAAAAGCAAGTCGTAGATCTTAGTGCCCATATTGCTCTTTTGACATCTGAGTTAGAAGAGGGAATGGTGCAGTATCTCCAACAGAAGCTGGAACCAGCATTCAGTGGGACACAGGGCTATAAACACTCTGATGTGGAAGTAAAGGAATTAAAAACTTTCATTGAAAATGTGGAGCATGACATGAAAAGCCACCTTGAGGCATTTCAGCAAAATCTGAAGCTCTTAAGGGAAAAAGATGAGGACAACAGAAGAGAACAGGCAGAGCTGCTGACTGAACTCCAGTGCTCTCAGGACACTGAAGACTTTCTCCGAAGAAAATTGGAAAAATATTGCCATCATGTTTATAGTCTGAAATTATCTGAAATCAAACTACAGGAAAAAATGGAAGAGCTTTTGGATGAAAATAGGGCTTTAAAAGATCGAGGTAGGGTGAAGTTGGAAAAGAAGGAAGAAGAGGACTTGCAACCGACAAGATTGCGAAATGGAGACAACAGTGTTGATCTTGTAAGTAAAAACAAGACAAAATATAATTAGCTTTTTTCTTAATCACTTTGGATTACGCTTGTCATTAGCTGTGCAACTAAGATGCAAGTGTGAGGTTTTTTCCTTCCTGCATTTTTTTCCTTTATTTCTGTTGATGAATTAGTACTTCAGTGTCTAGTTCACACCCACCAGAATCAGTAGTTGGAGCTTTATTACATCAGTACTTGTATTAGGTGCACATTGAGGGTACTCTATAATCTTGTTTCATTAAGTTTTTAAATGATGTGCCCAAGGAAAAAGGTCTCAGTTGGCACTTGAAGTAGAGCCCAGAAGAACCTGTAAGACCTCTGTCTTGTGGAACCATTCAGTGGAGGAGTACACATATGGTTGGGTGAGTTTTCACATGTTATTCATGCCCAAATGCTGAAGAAAAAAGCACAGCTGACAATAAATCTTGTCTATGAAATTTTTCTGGGTAACGGTAAACAAGGGAAGATGGATACAGGATTCATGACTGGGAGGGAGTTGAAATATTCAATGGATTGTAGCTCCATAGCATTGTGGTATGCCCTGAATACACTGAATAGGACTTGTTTGCTTCTAGCACTTTGCTCCAGCATTGCATGGGAAAGCTCTGCATATGCTGTAATATGGCATTCAGCTTCTGCCAATTGGTTTTGCTGACAAAGAACAGTTCTTTTCACTGAGAGGACTCAGACAAAGTTTTATTCTTTGTGCATTGAGGTGGAGAGTATTTTTATTCTGAGGATTTGTTAAATAAAGTGCAATCATCTAAGCCTCGCGCTCAGCTAGTCCATTCAGATTGTGTGTGACCTGATATCCCAAGGACTCGCTTGATTTTGACTGTGGTTAACCGAGATGTAATGGGCTTGAAAAAAAACCAACTTCAGTACAGGAGGAGAATCAGACTGTGAGTACTTCCAGAACGAGGAGAAGGTAGAGAGGATCTTTTTTCTGTAAAAGCTAGAAGAAATAGAATTTTTAACCTAGTAGTTGAATGCACCTTTGCAGACGTGATGATTTTGTACCATTAGTGACTCTAAAGTCTCAAAGAAGTGAGCTCCAGGAGGTTCTTTGTGTGAGAGAGAAAGAGTGGTAAGATCATCCTGCAGCAACTGGTGGCACATGAGTGACCTTTGCAGAGAGCTTGGAAGCTGTGCCTCACCATGTGTCTTTGCAACTGCCCGAGGTGACAGAAGGACTGACTGCTGTTGCTTATTTTCATGCAGAGCCTGAACCGTTGCTACAGTTACTTTAACTAGTGAGTTCATTTGTTCTTGGGAATGAAAAGTAAGGTTTGAAAATATCTCAAGATATTTCTAGAGGGACCCGCACTGAGTTGCAAATGGGTACAATTCTAAGTGCACTGTGAGGGGAATTCACAGCTAAAATTAGGAGGAGTGAGGGCTTTCAGAGCCGGGGAGCGATTACTGTTGCCTTGAGGAAATCAAGAAAAGGAGAAAGTAAATGTTATTTGAAAGTGTGAAATCAAGATATATCAACTGGCTAATTACTTGAGAATAATCCAAAATGAAAGAGGACCAAATCTCTTTCATTTTCTGCTGTAGCCTCAAAAAGGTTCTTTTTTTTTCCTCTACACACAGTTTTCTGGTGATTTCTTTATTAACTATTAATTTACAGATCTGTTGTCATAGGAGGTTACTGAGTCGCAATAACTCTGTCTTCAGTATCAATGAACATGCCATAATTTGTATTAGGCCAGTTTACTTTGTCCTGCTGCACAGTAGGTTGTGTTCCTTAAATGACATGACAGCATCATTATCAGCAAATCTTGTGTCTTCTGCGTTTCTGGTTGTCTTTTCCTCCTCTTTTGGTACTGCTACTAATTCACTTGTATTTTTCTAGTAGAAAGTGGCTTGAGAATGCAGGGAAAAATGTCGGTATCTGTGATAATAAAAGGAAGAGGGAGACATCTGGTGGCCTATTGAAAAACTGAATAGGACTTTCCCCCATTATTGTGTTTTACTTTCACCTATTAAAATATAATTTCCTAATCTCATTACCTTTATCTTGTTGTATTCAAACCAAAGTATTTACAAGAAAAACCCTATCTGAGCTCATCATACTTCATCAATAGCTATAGAAATGAAAAATTGAGTGCAACACAAGAAAGATTTTCATGCTGTTACTTTTCTGCAAAGCTGCTCGTATATAATTTTTCAGTGAAAGAGCAAATGGGTTCATTTGCCTATTTCACAGACAGGAAAAAAAAAAGTAATTTGTGAAGACAGGCTTATCAGACTCCTGTGAAATACACATGGTATGAGATTCCTCAGTAAATACCATGTCATTAAAATGCCAAATACATCAGTTATTCTTGAAAAGGAGCCTTAGTCATTATTGCATCTTCAAGTAATAATATTGGATCCAATTAGGTGTTTTGTTCTGGTACTGTAGAGGTGAACTCCATGTTGCAGAGGGGTGTAATCACGTAAGTCTTATCAGAAACTTCAATTTCCAAAGTTGGTATCAAGATCCTGTGTCCAATATTCCAATTGCAGCCTATGTCTGAACAAAAAATGCACAAAAAAAGTAGCTGGTTCCACATGGCTGTGTCTTCATTTGTTAGATAGTTTCTAGATGTGAACATCAGGGGTTTGGTGAAGGAAAAGCAGGAAACATTGACACACTTTCCTACAGCTTTCATATGACAGCTGAAGTATTGATTTCAGTGTATGATGTTCCTGGCTTCCAAGCATTGCATCTTTTGGATCATTTTTTTGTAACTTTCTTTTGACAGAACCCATTTCAGTAAAGAATCTTGGAAGAAATAAAGGAAAACTTGCAGGAAAGGAATGACTGTGTTTCAATGAGTTAACACTGGTTTCAGTATTACTGAGAAAATGAAGGAAGGAATCCTTGAAGTGTTGTGCTTTCCAATTAAGTCATGTCTCCCAGTCAAACTCTCTGGATAGAGCACTATAATGTGGCAGCTGACTTGAGTTGAAATCAAAATTATTCTCGCTGGTGATCCTATGGAACATCAAGAGCATTTTCGGACTTACTACAGACCAAAAAATCAGAAGTCATTGCCTTTTCCATCCATATGTAATTTTAAAGCTGCAGCTCAGCCTAAAGGGACCAAGTTTGTTTTCTGCTGGTATTTGATGCAGAGCAGTGCAGAAAGATAAAAGCGACTGTGTTGGCTTGTTTTCTGTGCTGTAGCTGTTTTGATTATCACCTCAGTCATGTGTTTTGTTGAGAAAATCAAATGAGTGTTCTATTCACCAAAAAAAGAGCTTGGTGCATGTTAAATGTGACCTGTTATGTAACAAGCAATAAGGAGATCTGCTTTGCACCAGAAATTCTCACAATTTCCAGCTTCAATCAGAGAGTCAAGATAAATGTGAAGAAAAGAGTGTGGAATTTACAATTAAATTACGAAATTTTATTTGGAATGATTATCCTACTTTGAGTTCTTCCAGCTTAGGAATAGCTGTCTTTGTAGCTGGGCACTGAATTATTCCCTACTTGATCAGCCTTTTGTCTTTTTTCATGAGCATATCATTTAGTATCTTTTCGGATTTGTGATCTGATGTATTACATGTGTATTACTTGGATTTTCTTCCTTAACTTTTTGTAAATTATGAAGAAAATATTAAGGGGAAGTTTAAAACCACAACATTTACTAGAAAATGTTGGAATGAGAAAATTTTATGAAATAATTGGTCTTCCAAATGTAAATTAGCAAAGGAAATTTATGCACCTGTTTTTGATAATGCAAACACTTTATATTTATAATCTGCATCTTTATTTTCCTCCTCCTTTTCCCCTTAAGAATGGAGACCTAATCCAGGATGACATTCAAAATCTGGATTCTTTCAGAAGCAGAGCTGCTCAAACTCCAGTTGTGCTGCTACATGCTGAAGAGCCTGGTATGAAAACAAATGGATTTTTTTTCTTTCAGTTCTGTGCAATAAAAGTGAAGAACATTTTGTTCATGTAGTGTGCATGACTTTAGAAGGTATAAGACCTGAAAATCTCCTAGTCTGCAAACTGTATCTTGGCAAGGTGAAGCAATAACTGCTTGCCAGTATGACAGTAGCATTCAGATAAAAGCTCTGTCAAGAAATACATGAACATTCAAGAAGCTACAGAAATGAGGAACTCAATGTTCCTCCCCATGTCATGGCTGAAGTACAGCGATAGAGAGCACTGTGCAGCAGTCAGATTTTCTTTTCAGACCAAACATCATGAGAGCTCTTAACCTGGCAAATTGTATCAGGAGAATTCTTCCAACATAAATTAACGGAAATTTTAAAGTAAATTTCAGTGGATGCAAATGCAGACCCACACTGAATAATTTTAACCTGTAAGCTTAAGCCTTAAGTTTTCATCTACCTACTGTAATGGGATGTATTTTCCATTTGTAAATGCTTTGAGAACTCATGAGAGGACCCCCAAACCTACCTTATTTTAGAGCTTAATGCTTATGCTTTTGTGTTAAGTTTGTTTTCTTGTTTAATGTCACACTTATCTCTGCATCATTAGTGGTGTATGCTTCTGGTCAAAAAGTTATTTTTGAGCATGCTCTCACTAAAATACTTTTCTGTTCCTCTAGTCAGATGTTTTGGGGTTTGTTTTTCATGTAACTATCTGGGAGTGGCGTTACCTGTGTTGGTGCTTTACCATAACAGAAAGACCAGGATGTAGGTGTGATTGGCTAAAGCAGATGGAGGAGCTACCAGAAGAACTATTACCAGTTTTGGAACACAATTTGAGTGCTTTTGCAAAAGTTGCTGGTCTAACAAAGACTGGGAAGGTGAGAAGAAAAATTACTGTGATTCTTCCTAGCTTTGTGCAGTGAGTTTGTGAATTCTGAGATAAAATGAAGAATTGGTATATATAAAGGTGAATATAAAAGTAACTTTAAATCATAGCTATGAGGGATGTTATCCAAAATGGACAAAGGTGTGCACTAAGAAAATGATTGACTTACTTGTACTTTTTTTGTATTATTAGTCCCACTGGAAATCTTTAAATAATTTGAAAACTCTTTACATGGAAATATTTTTTTCTCATCTGTCTGTAGTCAAGTATTTTATGGATGAAGTAAAAAATAAACTATGATTAGCACCATAGAATGATATATATTAGCTTATAATTTTAAGTTTGAGCGATTTATCTTTTGCTATTACCAGGTCACCTTTGGAACAAAGAGGTCAGGTACTCTAGAAGATAATTTCACTTTGTTCAGATGTGCCCCAAGTTATTGTGCAGCAAGACTGCTTCCATGTTCCTCTGATAAGTTAATGAATAATGACACAAGTAAGGAGACCAAAGATGAAGAAAACTTTTCATTCTTGAAGGAACAAGATATAAATCTGCCGGCCAAGATATTCCCTCTTTCTTTGGTTGAAGATTTGATGGGGAAGAAGCTCCAGCTTACCTTTTTTGAACCTGAAAATTACCATGTATCAGCTGTCACCACTGTGAAGAAAGTGAGGAATTTGGGTTTCTGTGAGGCAAATACCAATCTTTGCTCTGATGCCCTCTGTCTTGTTGCAGAAGGAGAATTTTCTGACAAAGGTTCTCCACTTATTCATGTAAAGATGCCTTGCACTGTGACTGAAATTTTGACATCATCTCTAGAAAAAAGCAGTGTGGAAAAAAATTGGGAAAACAAGCAGATTCTGCCCAGAAGCATAATTGAAAATAAATATCTGGATAAAGTTTTTGGTGACGGCAAGTATCACCAAAAAATCTTTAAAGGGAGAGCTAAAGGAGAAGAAACACAAAATGAGAAAGCCCAACCACAACAGGTGACCTGTGACCCTGAGGAAAGTTTTAAAGTTTTAAATAAAACTGGATTGATCAGGCCTGGGAAGCAAGGAATGGAAGCAAAAGACAGCATAGATAGCCCACAGGATGTCCAAAGTACATCTGTTGGTTTTGAAAATTTAAAGAAATATTTTGAAGGGAGCCCTGAACTAGTGAAGAAACAAGAAAACCTCTCAGAAGTCTGCATCTGTGGTGTGAATTGGGTAGATAATGGAGAAGACATAGTCAAAATGGAGAAGAAAGGAGAGCAACCCCAGAAACCAACTCGCCAAACAAGCCCTTCCACCAGTATTGGCCTGAAAGTAGAGAAATACAAGACCCTAAAATTTTATGAACCAGACAAGGATAATTTCTCAGGTCAAAAAACAGCTGCTGAAAATACACACTATGGATCCTCCCAGAAACTTTTTTGGTTAGATGAAGAAAGGTATCTGCTAAACATATTGTCTTCTTTGCAGGAGAGGGCTGTGTGCTTAAGCAAAATGTTTGTGCCAGGGAGCAATTTTTATGAGTGTTTCTGTCATCTGTCACCACTGGGAGCTGGTAATGAACGTAATGTGAAAATACACACACTGGAAAAAGTGGTGACTGTGTGCTGTCAGAGGATATTTCTATTGATGCAAGAAAATGAAAATTACTCCAGAAAAGTCTATCTATTACAACAGGAGAATGAGAGGTATGCTCAGATGATGCATGCACTGGAAGAGGAGACGGACGCGTATTTTCAATACTTTTTAGCGATAGATGAAGCTAACATTGTTTCATTCCAAAATTTACTTAATGAGAAAGAAGTTGATGGTGGATGCTGTAATAACTTACCAGATGAAAACACCATGAGCACAGAAACATTTTTTGTTGAAACCTTCTCTAAGAACCTCTCATGTGTTGAAGAGAAAAATAGGAATTCTGAAAAAGAGTCATTGACAATTGCATCAAATAAACTTCCCAGGAGTGTTTTATCCTCAGATGGAAGGAAAGTGAGATATTTCCAGTTGCTTTCTGACCTGAAAGAAGAAAGAAACAGATGTTTCAAAGAAATTGCTAAATTATTGCAAGACAAGGAGAACTGTGTAGCAAAATACAATGAATTAATGCAAGAGAGAGAGAGAAATTTGCAAAGGATATCTCTTTTAGAAAGTGAAAATGAAAATTTGTTGGGATTTTTGGCAGAGGTAAAGTGTGAACAAGACAACTACCAGACCTTGGTTTCAGAACTTCAAGAGTGCAAAAACAGCTGCTGTCAAACAATTTCTGATTTACAGGAGGAAAAACGTGTACTGAAGAGAGAAATAGAGAGGATCAAGAAAGACAATTCAGAACAACTTGGTGAATTTCAGAAAGCAAATGCAAACTTTATTTTAGAAAATAACAAATTGAAAGAATTAATATGTTCTTTGGGCTTCAGCTACGAAGAGCTGAGAAAAGATGAATGTTTGGAAATAAAGGAAAAGATAGTAAAGCTAAAAGAAGAAAGTCAACAATCTGGTCTTGAGCCAAAGAAAGCGAAAACAGCGAGTAGTGTAACTCAAACTGAGGAACAAGGAGTTGTGGTTACAGACCTGTCAAACTATTTTCTTGGAAAAGAGGTAAATAATAATGTTTTTGAACAGGATCTTGTAAAGGAAGTGGGGGATATAGATATCATTTAGACAACAAAGCTGGAAATCTGAGGTGTTAACTTTGAAATGGAAAGCAAAATACCAGAGAAGGAATTTTTCTGAATATTGTTTTATAGAATTTTAAACTGATACAGCAAGCTTCAAAGGTAAAGATAGTACTTAAAAGAGTGCATTGTTGAGGCATTATTAAAATTATTTATTTTATTGCAAGAGCAAAACCTTCTGGTAGAGCAAATTCATTTCCACAAACATCTGTTATAATGGTGAAGTATTCTGAGTTGTGAAACAAATGTCTTATCAAAAAGTATGCACATGTTCACTTACTAACTTTTATTCTGATAGGGTCTATTTTTCTTACTGTTTGGATTTTTATGAAATATATGCCTAAAGACAGGATCTTTGCGTATAAAGGATTTCTCATCCATGTCTTTCCCCTGTAGTCATGAATCTTACACCACAGTGAATTTCTAGGGAGATTACTAAGTTCTTGTAAAAGCAGAATTACTACTTCATTTCAGAATAATCAGCACAGAAATATCTATCTCTAATATCTTGATTTTACACAAATTTTTTATAATTCAAAAGGAAACCATATATTGTTTTGTAAAACCCTTAGTGTCGATGGGTGAGAGGAGTCATGTCTTTCTGTTGTGTATTCAGGGTGTCATGTTTGAAAGCTACAGTGCGATGAAAGAGCAAGTTGAAAAGGCAAAAGAAGAACTAAAAATACAGCAAAAGGAATTAGAAAAGTCTAAAAAAGAGGTAACCTCCTACTCTGATGTAATTCTGAAGAGCATTTATTTTCTTTCTCGTTTTCTTATGTGGCTGTACCTTCTGCCAGGATTTAACACTTTTACAAAACAAGGCAGTCTCTGATCTGCAGAACCAAAACATACCTCTTTAATCTTTCAGTTAAGTGATGAATTGCACAATCATTTGTGGTTGGTTAGAACTTCAAGTGAAGCTGCATTCCTCCAGCACACACTCCAGCAGAAGCTGTCACAGAACAAACTCTCTGCTCTGGCCATCTCTGGGCAGGCTGCTTCCCTCTTCCTCGCTAGAAATAACAAACAGTAGAAGGCAGCAGAATCACTAAGGATTATGGCAAACCTGAATTCGAAGTAGTTTCTGCGTGAGAGGCTAAATGACGTAAGACCTGACGCTGTCTCACTGTATGCGGTGATGGTGTGAAGCATGCATGCTGCCCCTTCTCTCGACATCAATGTAGGAACGTGAGGTCCAACACCACCTACATGAGGACATGTTTGTATGGTTAGTTCTGTGCCTATTTAAAGTCTTCTGACCTTGTAATTTGAACATAATTTGATTTTTATTTCTTTTTAAAAGTCTGATTAACTTGGGTCTTTCTAACCTTTTGTGTCTTACAAGGAAGTTGTGTGTTGCAACACCTTCCTCAGTTTACTTAAAAGAATATGAAGCCTTTGCTTTCAGAAGGGAGAAGAAATGTTCTGTCAGGTGATCTACTGAGTGGTTGGTTTGTTTGCTTGTTTTTCAAAACTACAGTTAATGTATATAAGAAGAGAAAATGCATCCTAGAAAAAAAAAAAAAAAGTGAACATATGGAAGGGTTTTTTCCTCCTCTGCATTTTTCATTTTTGACATTTCTCAGGAAGTTTTTTCTCCTAGCTTACTTTCCGTTTGCTCTAAGGTCTTTCAAAGATGTAATCTCTGAAATTGCAAGTGCATTCACCACTGCTTTTTTTAGCTTTATTCAGAATACTCAAGGCACCTTCAGATTTAGAAATCAATTTAAGAATTAATCTATTTTTCTGCATAACTCTTGTTAGATATATTTCTAAATGACTTATTTTAAGAATCTTATTAATTTCTTATAAGGTTGTAGTGTATTGTGTAGTTCCATTTATTTTAATCAATCTATAACAATTTAAAACTTGTGATGTGGAGATCAGTCTCAAGTCCATGGTTGTAAGCTGATGTTGAAAAGTTATTTGAGTGCTAGAATAATTACAGTCAGTAATTTTGCTTTTTTACTCTTCCCGCTAGGCTCAAAAGTGGTACAGAGAACTTGGCTTTGCTGAAACAAGATATGAAGAAGTCAAAACTCGTTTGACAGAGGCTCTCTCAGAATTAGACCATTTTAAACAAGATGTTGGAGGCAAAATGTTTGGAAAGCAGCACTGCAAACTAATGGTATGTGTGAGAATCACAGAATCATTGAGGCTGGAAAAGACCTCTGAGATCATCAAGTCCAGCCTATGACCCAACACCACCACATCAGCCAGACCACGGCACTAAGTGCCACATCCAGCCTCTCCTTAAACACCTCCAGGGACGGTAACTCCACCACTTCCCTGGGCAGTGCATCCCAGTGCCTGAGCACCCTCTCCTGACTACAACTTCCCTTCAGGTAGTCGTAGAGAGTGATAAGGTCCCCCTGAGTCTCCCCCAGGCTAACAACCCCAGGAACTGAGAAAAGCATATTCCTTGGGAGGGAGTGTTTTGGACATAGAGACACACATTATTTTTATTAGTAATAGATCCAAAGCAGGTACAGAGCACCTAGAGCCACTGAAGCTATACGCTTGAAAGTGGGCAGATACTATGCAAGGTAGACCATCTGTCTAGAGGACAGTCCAAAGTCTGGGCTCTGCCTGGTCATTATAGACACGTCTGGGTTGTTTTTAGGAGGACTCTTGTCATGCTCTCTTTAGCCAGAGTCATATTCTGAGGCATGGATTTTCAGGTGTTGGAGGAATCTCCGGTGTTTTCAATATTTGACTTTTCTGCATTCATGCCCCAGTTACTAGATTTGGACACACAAAATACAGCTGTGATACTGGGCACTTTGCAGAGCAACTTCTACCTCCAGTGAGCAGTTAGTGGGGATTAAAGGGGAATAAAAATCTGTAATGCAGGCAGGTGGCCCAAGCATGTGTCCTCAAAATCCAAGAAATCTGCCTATCACATAGGGGAGAGAAAGTCTTAGTGGGATATATCTATATCACATAAATTCTGGTTTTGCTGTAAATGAAAGCTTTTTGGATTTTCAGGTGTTTCGGTGTCCTGATAAAGATTTTATGTTTTCCATCAAAATGAAGTGTTTTATTGAAAGATTTTTAATTATTGAATAATCTCCTGGAAGCATCTTTCATAAAGGGTTTTCAGCTAGCCCTGAAATTATTTCTGTCATCCTTAGCAGGAGAGCTGCAACGAAGTATGCAACTTGTATCAGCTGGAAAAGCAATTTTGTAGACCTACAACATTTGCTAATTCAGTTTGAAAAGGTTGAATAGGTATGGTTTCAGAAGAAAATAAAAACAAATTCTGGAAAATATAAAAATTCTGGTCTCAGTTCAGTTACCTAAATGTCACTGGTTATCCCATTTAAATGCCTTAGGGCATCCTGGCTGAGGGTGTAGTTGGCCACAGTTATTTCACATTAGCCTGTACACCTTTACATGGCACTATATGCTGATGTTTAAACAACTGAATTCTGACTGTTAATTAAAAATGAAGCACAGATTTTTCATAACATTGTGATGTATTGGCATACCACATCTGAAAACAATGAAATCTATTTCAGGTAAGAAGAAGAAAATCAACAGAAGTATATCATGGTGTTTTGTTTAAGCTAACAGCTATAAAATTCATCAGCCTTGACAGAATGATAATATGATTAATGTTTTTATACTGGAATAAGTGCAAGTCTTCTGAAAAAAAAAGAAAAGGAAAACAAATCCCACCCCATACCCTTAGATCCCTCTAATAACTAGACTTTGCATATTAGTGTTTATTAATTGGTAATATATGCGAAACTGTGATGCTATCTGATTTGGATGTGACTTCTTCATCCAATTTTATTATTTGCTGCAGGTTTAATGTCAAACTGTTGAGTACAGGTGTCTTATTCCAGGGCCAAATATGTAGTACATGTACATCACAGAACTGGGTTTATCCTTCAGTTACACTGTTTAATGGTACAACTAATTATCTGCATGACTTAAGCCCATTATGTCTTAACCAAAAAATATTGGGGTTTTTTGCACAATAAGGCAAATAGTCCAGATAGAAAATAGAGTAGGTATATTTTAACAAAGATTGTGACTTTATTTCAGTAATTCTTTTCTAAGATAAGCTTTTTAATACATGCCAAGCTCTCAAGAGTGGGTTTGTGTGAGATCATTAAAATATGACCTAAGTTTTTCTAGCTTAAAAAAACCTCCAACTTTCTGGCATGATGATTATCATGATCTACTTTTCTAGCACTGTTTTTCTTCCTGAGGGCAGTTTTGTAGACTTGTGGTTCTGTTCTTGCTTTCAGTTAGTTGCCACCTGTGTCTAAAAGTGCGCTTCATCCCACAAAGTTTTTTAATAAACTCTGATAGAGTAAAGCACAATAGTTTATGGTTTTCCCTGCTCTGAACTTCGTTTTCTGGAAGACATCTGTCTGCAATACTTGAAAGAATCATAGAAATCATAGAATCATAGAACAATTCAGGCTGGAAAAGACCCTTGGGATCATCGAGTCCAACCATTGACCCTGCACTACAAGTTCACCCCTAAACCATATCACCCAGCACCCCATCTAAATGACACTTGAACACATCCAGGGATGGCGACTCAACCACCTCCCTAGGCAGTCTATTCCAGTGAAGAATTTCTTCCTAATGTCCAGCCTAAATTTGCCCTGTTGCAACTTGCAACCATTCCCCCTGGTTCTGTCCCTAATTACCTGTGAGAAGAGACCAGCACCAACCTCTCTACAATGTCTTTTCAAGTAATTGTAGAGCATGATGAGATCCCCCCTCAGCATCCTCTTCATCAGACTGAACAGACCCAGCTCCCTCAATCGCTCCTCATAAGGTCTGTTCTCCAGGCCCTTCACCAGCTTTGTTGCCCTCTTCACCAACTTTGTTGCCCTAAATCGGAGATGTGAGCACTCTGGGCCTGAGTTTGGGAGGCCTTTGAGGTGTTTTGAGCATGTATTTTAGGACTTTGTACATATATTATATTCTTCAGCCCTCTGTGCCCAGGGATCCTAATTCTCAATTGAGACTCCAAAACGCTGTCTAATTATTCACTGTAAGGAAAAGAGAGCTAAGATAATACACTCCAGGATTACAAGTGGGACTCTCCGTTTAAGTGATGTTGCTAAATACCATTTAACAAAGAGTAGTTGAAGTTTTCTAGGATATTGAGGTGACCTTCTGAATTCTGGTGCTGTGGTAGAAGTTAGAAGAAATATGTAGGTGGACAAGAAAGGAGCAGATTGCTATTTACAACTTTGAAAATTAATAGAATAATTTTGTATGAAATGCACATGGTAAATGAGGTGTCAGGCTTCCATGGTGAATCCCCCAGTCCTGTCACGATCTGTAGCCAAAAAGCCACATTCCTTCACACCTTCTATGGAGTTTTCAAATAAGCACAACACACACAAGAAGAGCAAGATGTTATTTTTATTGTTAATGTTTAGGCAGCTTCAAATACTTGAGAGCTTGCCAAGTTTTACATGAATACTATGTTTTGGGCTTAGTTACTCTCCAGTTATTTCCCAGTCCTCGCTGCTGGGTCCTTTATCCTTCTGGATCATGACTACACAACCCATGGCTACTGTTAGCTGGGACATGTGACAGAGTGATTATATGTAAACCTTGTATGGCTCATTTGAAACTACAGGAAACGGATAGCAGGTCATCAAAATGCAAAAAGAAAGAGGGAACTTTAGGGGATTTATTTATTTCCCCACCTCTTGTTCTGTTAAGCATCTTCAGTTAGGGAGTGTTTCCATTTTTTATTTAACATACTTTTTAGGGGGGGAAAGAAGAAAATGAGGAAATAAACCATGTTTCAACCTCATGCTCAGGCTTTTGTCAATGCAACCCTGCTTTAATCAATCTTGATGTGTCCAACAGTCGCTATTGTTCTTTTAACACAAGAGGGAGCCAAAAAGTTTGGTACAGAGCACCCAGGGCTTGCTTGACTGCTGTGCGGATAGAACTTGCTTCATTAGGAAGAATAGTATGAAAATGTCCTATTTCTACTTTTATCCATGTTGCAATGATGTGTTGCAGGCAGAGTGATCATTGCAGTTTGGTGTCTGGAGAGATGCTGGAGGCTCCATCCCTGGAGACATCCCTGGTCAGGCTTGATGGGGCTCTGAGAAACCTGAGCTAGTTAAAGATGTCCCTGCTCACTGCAGGGGGTTGGACTAGATGACCTTTAAAGGTCCCTTCCAGCTCGATGCATTCTACGATTCTGTGTACCTTCTGTCCGTTGTGGTCACCAAGGCTGTCAAAGTTGGAAAGGCTGTCAGGAAGCCAGGGAGACTTCACCTGTGACGTTATGCATCATGGCTGAATATTAGCTCTTCTCTCGGTTGTATCAGTGTTAGTAACCATTAAAATCAAACTATCTTCCTACATGTTTTGTCAGAGGTTTATATGGTTTTACCACAGTATATCATAGGTCTAACCAGAATTTTTAGCTTAATCACCGAAATGCTTAATCTTTTAGACTTGCTTATATAACATATTATCTGAAAACTGGAGCAGCTCTGTGTATCAACTCAGTATCTTTTAATATAAGTTCACAATAGCTTAAATGTTTCTCCATAAGACTTTCTTGCATCCTCAGATTTTCCTCATTCTTAATCTATAGGTTTAATCTGACAGTGTCAGTTCTAGGAGCTGACCTTATGATGCTGACTGTCAGTCTAAAGCTCTCACTAATCCTTTCAATCTAAGTGCTTGAAAATGGAAAAAAAAATCAGAGAGGGGGGAGGAGAGGTCAAATTCAGAAGCTCCTCATTCCACTTCTTCTGTATGACTATTACTACATTTTAATGTAATAATTATTTTAAAGTATTTTAAAAATTTATACTTAAAATCTGATTGATTTTATTAACAGTCTTCCAAATGAAAAATATAATTAGGAGAGTGGAATTTTCTTTCTGAGATAAATATATGTAGAAAAACAAGAGGCATATTATATAGCAGTTGGAGCAGGATACTGGAGACTTTTACTCACTGTGTGACCATAGGTTGCCCACTTAATCTGTTTGTGCCCCAGTTTCCTTGTATGTGAGTTGATTACAATACAATACTTACCTTGAAGGAGCATTGTGAAATCCCAGTCCTTCACCTACTCTCACACGGGATCAAGGACTCATAAACAACTTTAAGATTAGTGCAAGGTTTTACTGCTAATATGTTTATGAAAGTTTGAAGTCATATATTTTATATGAGTTTTAATATTTTTGATGTTCAAGGTAGGTATGTGTGTTGATTGAGAAGTTTTGTGCTCTAGAACATGGCTAAGAATATTTTCATTATTTTATACAGCTAATTTGAAAATCTGTGTATTTGCTTTCTAGCCTGTTGACACTGTGAAAGATGCCCAGGAAGCAGAGGAAAATAAAATAGCCAGTAAGAGATTACAGCAGCAAGTGCTGACCTTGAAAGCCCAGCTCAGGGACCAGGCTGCATTACAAAATCAGTTTCACAGCTTGCAGAATGAAGTGGAACTCCTTCAGGCTCTGCTGTGTGAAAAGGTACAAAAAAGCTGTTTTCTGTGTGTTTAAGTGGGTAGACAAATGTGACCTTCGACTTCAGATTCCACCTCTTTCTTCTAAAAGGAGATTAGCAAAAGAGTCTCCCTTCCTGGGAATGAGTCTGATGGTTTCCAGGTAGATAAAAACACCCTTGACTTTAGAGAAATAAGGAAAAGATGTAAACTGCCTAGGTATGTTACGGAAAGATGATAGGCTACAATAAAAGTTGCTGCCAGTCTCTACTATAATCCTCATAGTGTAATTCAAGCAAAGTAGTGCTTAAATTCTTTACAGAGCCACTTCCTTGGTTTAAATTGTTGGAATTTTTAACATTCTCACCTCTCTTGTTGCACTATATCAGATTAGGAAACACAGTGAGCTGGTGATAGAATTTGGATAGAGTTTTTTCTATTTTAGTTTTTTTAATTCCAGCTATTTGGGTTACATGTGAGAGTTTCATTAATAAAATGTTATATATGTGGTTTGTCTTTTTATTAATTGACACGGTGAGAATCCCCATATATATACAAGAAGTTTTTACACTTCTGCACTGTATTTCACCTGACAAGTTAGAGCAGATACAGACACCAACATTTGCAAAACTCCTGCCTTACTGTGTGATAGTAAAGCTTCTGATATCAGCGTGACTACAACTACTGAGGCTGGAGACAAATTCCTGCTAGGATTTTTTTCCCTTAGGTTTTGTTTTTTATTTCTTTGGAAGATATTTTTTGAAGAGGGATGATAGTTACGAACTCAGTCAAACTGGAATTGCTCATAGCACCCTGAAACAACTAGTATATGGCATTTTCTTAGTAGTATTCTTCATAACCTGACATAACGTGACTCCTCTGTCTTTCCTCTAAAATACAGAGATAATTTTCTTCTCCCTATGGCATGCAAGTTTCATCCTAATTCCTCTGTGGTAAATCCACTTGTGCTACAGTTTGGGTTTTGTTGTTGTTTCTGGTCTTGTTTGGTTTTTTTTCCTAGCTTTTGAGTGTGCTGTGATTCACTTTAAACCAGTCCTGTACAGAGGGTTAGCAGCCTCTCTCAGGCATTGATTAGGATGCCTCATAGCAGAGTAATGATGGTAAAATAAAATCACTTTGTAGTATCTGGTGTCCATAGTGATGGATGGTGCATATTAGACGGTAGGTGAGTAAAGAGTGAGATGTGCTATCCGTTTAAATGGGCAATTTCTAATTTTTCTGTTGCATCAGAAAAATATTCAGCTTTGTGCCTCATCAAGAACTTAATGTCACCAATGCAGGGACCTACTGCCAGCTTTTTCTTTGTTCCCCCAGTACAGGTGCAATGTGAAGACATATCTCTTCTGTCTTACCTACTCTGTTTCTTCCCAAGCCCACAATTTATTTGCTGAGAACCATGCGATCTCTTTCAGCATAACTGAATTCTCAGAAAGGCAATCTGTTGCATGTATTTACTGTAGGCTTTATAGGAATACAAATTATCAAGCAAAATGAATGCAAAGAAATCTGTGTTTTATTTCCAAAAAATACTGTAGTGGTTCATAATAGAAATGAATTTTACCTGTCAGGATGTTGCACATATTTTTTTATTTTGCATAATCAGAAAGCGGGTCTTCCATGAGTATTAAACATTTTAATCATAAGGTGCAGACTAGGTCATCTGATGCACCCTGGTGCCCCTCCTAATAGAGGACATGCATTGGTTGTGTCAGACTAAAAAGCTGTTGTTATTCATTTTTCAGAGCTTGCTGTGGAATACACATACAGAAAATCCCTCCTCAGTTCTTTCATTCTACAGCATAATATAGATCAGAAAAGGGAAAACTTTCCCCAAAAGTGTATTTTGGAAAATTCGCAGAATAAATGGGAACTTGATTGCGTAATAAAAGATACCAAGTCTTTAACGTGATACTGCTTTGATGAAGTAACTTTGCTGGTAATAAGACTCAATCTATAAACATCCAAAAGCTTTTGGTAATGCCTAAAACCAACATTAATGCTAGTAGGGCAGTGTTTGTGTGCCAGGGCCTACCCGCGTACAACCAGCTCCTTACACCGCTTCGTCTTGTTTGTGACACGGGTTCACACGAGGATGAAAAGCTAATGCATAATATGAATACCAAAAACCTGCTACAGTGTTTCAAAGTGACTCTTGAATAAGTTAATACAGAATGTTTTTCAACCTTTCAGGAAAAGGAACTTCAGGACAGAAAGTCTGAAATGAAGTTGATGCTAGCTCCTCTGAAGGTATTTTTCTGAAAGCTGTAGCAGGACCTGCACAAAGGTGTATCCCTTTGCCCACAGGCTTCTGTGTCTGCGCTTGCCTTCTGCAGCTGCTCCTGACTTGGCTGTTTGTACTGGGCTTTAGGCTCTAGGCAAGGGCTTGCTGATGTTATTACTGTGGGAACACATCAGCTTGTCCAAAGGGGGATCTCATATGGAGAGGTAATGTCTTTTTCCGGTTTATCTGTGCGCACCTATTGCTGTTGCAAGGTGCAAAGGCACCTAATGGCCTAGAAACATAGGAATGTAATCTGTATCTTTTGGTCAAAATATGTGAAACTACAAATCAGGCACAAAATTGAATCCTGGAGTCTCAGGGGAGTGAAATTAATGTATATATGTTTATGCCGCATAGGCTAAGCTGGCTTCCCTCACCCGAAAGTGCCAGGAAAGGAACAGCTTCATCACAAGGATTCATGGTGAATTTCACAGGCGAGGAATTATTAACTTTGCGTTTGATGAAGAGGTGAGGAACTTGGTGAATGACATGGCCCTGGCAGAGTATGCAGTTGCTTTTACACCAGTGTGTGATCAAGAGGTAAGTGCTTGTACTGCCTTGTAGGATCCTCTTGCTTTCGCTATTGAATTGTCAGTGATTTATTTTTTTTAAGTGTTTAGTGAGACTGAATGTGTAGTTAAAAAATATATTTCAGCACAATATAAATATTGCTTCAGACAAGTCAGTGGAGTTAGCTGTTTTACTGCTGTTTTGGTCGGGGTTTAAACCTTCTGGAGCTTATCACAAAGTACCTCAGTGCTCCATGCAAAAAACTCTGATGTGCTAGTAGATAATGCATGTATTATTCAATTTCACTTTAAATATGAATTTTTCACTTTCTTCCTACACAATGCATCATCTCATATTTCTGAAGAAATCAGAAGAACAGGGTCTACAATGAATCATTTTAAGATTTAAGTCAACTCAGTGGACATTCATGTTCAAAAGGGAGTTGGTTACTTGCATTTTGATGGCAAGGTGGAAGCGGTTCTTGTGGGATACACTCTGTTTGACACCTGGTTCTGTTCAATATTATCATTGATAACTTGGATGCTTAGACGATACTTCATATTTCTGCGGTAAAATCTACTTAAAGACATTCTTAAGGACAGGAACCTTAATCTGGCAGCCTGGAGACATAGTTATTCCCTTGTAGTACTTCACTAACCTTCAAAGAAGCTATTTCCTTCTTTTTTTTTTTTTTTTCTTCCCACTTGGATTTCCTGTCTTTTATTTTTTTAAACAAAATACTCAAATGTAAAAATACTCAAACAACATTTAGTAGTATTTGTGTCAAATGTACTTAAGTAGAATCTTCCTGGTTAAAAGGCAGGGGAGAAAATATTTTGTGTTACATATTTGTAAAATATTGGGAAAGTGGCTGCCTTCCGCAGCAAGACTCAACACAGTTTCATATTATCCGTACGTCATACTACCAAGTACAAAACTGTGTTTCGTTCTTCAGCACATTTCGTACTGCAAAATGAGAACTTAAAGATAATTTATGTTTTAATGAAGGGACATGTATTTTTCAGCAGCAAAAGTAAAGATGCTCAGAATGGTCATACAGTATAGTAAATCTACAGGATTATTCTCCTGATTATTTTTACATTTGTACATTTTTGCAAACAGAATGGTGTTCTCTATCACTGTGAAGATTATTCTTCTACTGTTATTAAGCATTGCAAGCAATTACTTGATCATACTTGCATCTGTGGCAAGAATTAATTTAACTGAATGTTAAGGAAAAAAATAGATTGATTTCTGGTTGCAGGACAGGACAGGACAGGATTCTGTGTCTGGCTATGTGTCCTTTGAGGATGTTAAGTCTGGGTCCACCGCTGTCTCGTCTAAGCTCACACCAAGAATGGATGGTTTATGTGACAGTAATTCATCTGTCAGAAGAGAGATAATAATGCACTGCCTTCATTTTCTCAGACATTGCTGTGATAAATGAGCATCAGTGTAAAGCCTCCCAATACAATAAATATCAAAATACTGTGCACACTCACACTGTCTCCCAGAATGTCTAATCATCACCAAAATTAACAGCAGGAGAGAATTATATTGAATCTATCTTGTGATGGCCAGTGAGTTCATTTGCAAAGTAGGAGCCCCACATTCAATTTCCTGGTTTAACAGATATTTAACAGCTGTTCTTTCTAAGGGGACCACAAAGCCCCTCCTGTAGTATCCAGCACCATAATGGCCCGAGGTCTCTCTGGGATTCAAGCCTGGGGTCTTTTTGATCACGCAGAGAACAGACAGGCTCTTGCTGGACACCCTGACACTGAGCTTCAGATAATTCTGATCTGATAAGTACTGTGGTAAGTTATTCCATGTGTAACAGGGGAAGCCTTTCCTACCAAGGTAGATGTGTGTGTTCCTATGAAAATTTTAGGCTTCTATGGATCAGTTTTTCAATGGAAAACATTTCAGTGAGAAAATGTCCAAATTAAGTACTCCTAATTTAATAAATAAAGGTTACAATCAGAGATAAGAGAGAATGTTTCGTATCCATGAGATACATTCCTTTGGTTTTAAAAATCCTGTACTGAATTTTGTAGGCATATATTAAAATGAACTGACTTTTCATCTTTGAGGATACATATTTTCTGTTTTAAGTCTTATTCTTACTGCAATTCACATCTGAGATTCCAGGGCTATGCCCAGCTTTTACTTACATAAAACTCCTTTGAAAGCTTCTTCCTTTTCTTGTCCTCAGATTTTTCACTTTTAAATCATTCTCAACATCTGAATACTTCTGGAGAAAACCTAGTGGATTGATGCTTTTTTCCTGTACCTCCACTCCCCCCCCGCCTCCACCTTTGTAAGTTAAAGATTTTCAGTTGGCTTTACTCATTTCTGGACCCAGTGACAAATGGAAACCTGTCATGCATTGGCACCAGACCTGCCTGCTTTGCCTTCCTGATGGATTTCAACCAAAGGTTTGCAGTGATGCATGAAGGGCTGATCCAGAGCCCTTTGAAAAGAAAAGGAATTCTGTATTCAACTCAGTGCCTGGCCTTTTGTAATTCACTAAAGAAACTTCGTGTCTGGTTCTCAGAAGAAAGTATGTTTTAAAATTCTTTTAAGAACTCTTTTTTTAAATTATTTTTTAATGTACGTGGAATTACATGTAGATTGGTTAGATCTGCCCCAGGTGTGCTGGGGAGCTCTGGCTTCAGTGGAGGCTTATGAGCATCAACAAGTTGCTCATGCGAACTTCAGTTCTTTGCTCATTCAGGACACAACGGATGGTTGATCATTCCCTTCTGTGTGCCAGAAGTATTTTCTTCCTAATGCTTATCCCAATTAAAATACTAAAATGGTGTGATGAAAAAACCAATCATCTTTGGAGCTTCTCTTCAGACGTAACTTTCAGTGTTCAGGAATCTGTTCTTAGATATGATAAATCCCTGTTGCCTCATGACTTTATTGTGCTGATTTGCCCTAACTTAAGACTTCAGATTGTTCAGTTTAGCAGAATAGTGTATATTTTGAGATTTGCCATTCTTGTTTATTCTCATAGCCCAATGTTACATTCAAATACTTTTGAGAGAGAAATAAAAATTACTTAAATCCGGTAGTATCCCATGATTTTGTTCCAGCGGGGTACTTTTCACTGAGGCCTGATATGCACTAGAGTAATATGCTCGGAAGAGAAAGTCAGTTTTCCTTCTCTCAATATTCTTTTCAAGTCCCTGTAAAGAGGACTAGAAGGTCAGGCTTGATGGGGCTCTGAGCAACTTGATCTAGTTAGAGATGTCCCTGCTCACTGCAGGGGGGTTGGAGTAGATGACCTTTAGAGGTCTCTTCCAGCCCAGTGCATTCTATGAGTCTGAATGACTTTTCCTCAGCATAAAACTGTACACTGTGAAGCTCTTTATTTGTAATTTAGTTTAATTAATTTAGTATTTTATTTTAATTTTAATTTGTTTTATAATAAACATAATACAATTACACAGAAGGAGTTTTGTTTCAGTTCATTTTCATCCAGAAAGAACACCTGTGTCACTCTAGTGAAAATAAAAATTGTGTGCAAGATGATGAAGAAAAGCTGCCTTTAAATTTTTAAAAAATAACCCTTTGGGGAGCCACAGGAGTGACAATGTATGTCTAATATAGACTTGAAATTCTGGACACATGAAGAAGTTGATTTCCAAGCCTTTGTGTGTGTGATTTATTTTCCTTATAAAAGACCCAAACTGAGAAACTATTGGAGCCCCTTGTAGCAGGGCAAAAATAAATTTGGGCAACTAATTAAAACCTTGTTTTATTTTGTGTTTGAAAAATGAAAAGCATGTGCCTGAAGAGGACACGTCCCAGGGACAAGGGTTGCCTCCAGCGGGTGTGGTGGCGGAGTGCCACAGCTGAGGGTCACATGCCCAAAATGTCAGACTCAGAATATGTGGTAATTTTTGGCCTTTTGTCATGTCCCATTTTAATCATCTTCTTTTAAATGCTGGTTGGTTGGTGGTTTGTTTTGTGGCTTTTTTTTAATTGGAAAGGCTTTGGCCTCATCTTTCTTTTCTTGCTGCTGTAGAATTAATTCACGGACATTATTAACAGTTATTGTTTTTCTGCCTTTCCCAGTGGAAAGCACACAGGATAGCATTCATCAACTGATGTCAGGCAGTCACGTTCACTAAACAGCCAACAAAAAGGACTGTGACTGGGCTTTGCAACTGCTTTACTTGGGTTGATAACAGCGGGAAATAAAAGAAGGTGCTCCAGACAACTACTTCCTGTTTTTCTGAATTTAGGTGTCTACTAGCTGAGAAAGAGGCTTTACTCAGTTGACTACAAGAAAGCTGGTGAGGGACTTTTTAGGATGTCGGATAGTGATAGAATTGGGAGGGGGGAATGGATTTAAGCTAGAGATGGATTGGTTTAGATTGGACGTTAGGAAGAAGTTCTTCCCCATGAGGGTGGTGAGACACTGGCACAGGTTGCCCAGAGAGGAAGTGGAAGCCCCATCCCTGGAAGTTTTTAAGGCCTGGCTGGCTGGGGCTCTGGGCAGCCTGATCTAGTGGGGGATGTCCCTGCCCATGGCGGGGGGGTTGGGACTCTATGATCTTTAAGGTCCCTTCCAACCCTCACAATTCTGTGATTCTATGGTTCTATGGCTAGCTTGAACATGAGGATGTGTCCATGCTGCTTTTGATGTATTAGAGAACCACACAGAGGAGCAAGTGAGCTTGGCTTGCCTTTCACAGTGGTTTATCCCTGCTCATGCAGCTATGCAGTGTTTGGGGGGCTTTTCTCTCTATTTTGGGATGTGTGTATAGAAACAGGAGTATGTTCAGTTCTTTGCATTAAATGACTGAGCCAGCAGCCTCTGTCCAAATGACTGATGGCTGTAATGGATAATCCTGCTGTACTCACTTCAATTTCTCTTGCAATGGAAGGTTTTGACCTGATGATATATTTTTTATATTCTTTCCATAGTGGATCTGAAACCACTATGGCTATTTGCCCTCATTTCTCAGGAATGAGATAGAATTTGTGCAAGGAATACAGGGATAAATGGTAGTGCTTCTTACTGCTTTTCATGTAGTCATCTGAAACGTTATGGATGGAAAGCTCCAGGTAAAGAATGTGTCCAGTATAGTGAATTATTTACAGTATTGCTTAATCCTCCTTTGTATCAGGGGATTTCTTCGGAGATACTTTTGGTTGAACAATGCTGTGTTGTTTTTTTTCTTATTTCTGCTCATTTCTTTGCAAGAAACATCTGACTGCTTTCCTGTGAACCATATTTGAAGGAAATAGGCCTGAAATAACAATCTTTGATGCTCTCCTTAAAATAATTTGTGCATGGCTGTTGAGATGAGAAGGTTTTCTGGCACCAACGATGAGACACATTTCACATTTGATGCCTGTACTTCAGACCCATGGTAGTGTATCTATTTCTTTTCATAGTTACTGAAGAGAAAGAGGTACTTAGAAGGAGACATGCTGCCCATTTTATGTATATGCTTTTAGATAAGATAAGAAGAGTCACAGAAGTTGGTCTCCATGGGTTACAAGGAGAGCCAGGAGGAGATATGTTTTGGGCAGATAAGTCCCACGCTCAGGAGGGAGAATGATTTAACTTGGGGTTTTCGGTCTGTTGGGACAATGCTGATCAAGACTAAGGGACCTTTCAAGACAACATTTTTTTTAGTATGTGGCTTCTTTTTCTGACGTTACAGAAATTACTTGTTTCAGATTACTTGAATCATTGGAACTCAAAGGGGATGAAAAAGAGGAGATGGTCATTGTTATTCCATGTGTTGCCTGATTTAGTCGAGAGGTGGCATCCCTGGCGTCAGGGAGGCTGGATTAAAATGATCTCTAAGGTCCCTTCCAACTTAGGCCATTCTATGATTCTATGATTTATTAGTTCTTTTAAAGAAAGGTAGAATTTATTCCTGAGTATGTTGCTGATATGTTGTTTTTGAGCTTCAGTAAGATTAATAAAAATACTGAAGATTATAAAATATGAAATAAAAACAGTTAAGGGCAGTCTGTCCTTTCCAGTGAAATAACTGATAAAGCTGTTCAATAATTATGTAAATGACTGTGCAGAGGGTATCTCAAGAATTTATGGTGGTTTAAGAGATGGTACATACTCAGGGTTAGTGCCATTTAACGTAAAACTGGATTTGTTTGAAAGAGATATAGATCTGTTTCCTGACTGCATACATAATACAGTTATTTTAGCACTGAGTTTGCTCTAATTTGTGGGCAACAGCATGCATTTGTCTAGAACTGTAAATGCAAACTGAGTAACAGCCGTGATTAAAAAACCAAAAGCTTTAAAAACTAACCTTCCTTTAGTTTCTGGTAAATGTTTGAATTTAGATTAAGATAAAATATGGGATTAAAAATATCCAATTGAATTAAAACATTTTATTCTAACCTCTGACACCACTGTCTTTTTATTTTTGTAATGTTGGGGGAAGGGAATATTTTTGGGTTTAATGTGAATCCTTTCTAGAACCTGGCGTTATGCAAGTTTACCCTTCTTCAAGTTTGGTGGAATATCACAGTGTTTTCATTTCTTCCTCGGTGAGGTAATTTGTGAAAACTTGAAAGGAAAGCAAAAAATATCAAAGCAAAGTAGAATCAATATTGTAAAAGAAAAAAAAAAGAGAAGAATAAGAAATTAATATCAGCATTGAGATAAAATGCAGGATTTTTCCTTAGTTACATCCATAGTCCCATAGAAAATACTGTCTTTAATGTTTCACAGTCTTATAGAAGAAACACTGAAGACCATCCTTTCTGAGAGAATCATACTAATTGTGGAATACAGCACAGACTATATTGTACAAATTTTGCCAGTGTACTGGCAGCTTCACTCATCAGGGTTTGTATTAACCCACCTTTCTACTGAGTTTCACTGCTTTGGCTGCAGCAGAATTCAACAGTTCCAGGAGGCAAAAGAGTTTGTGAGTTGAACAGTTGAAGGGAAGGAAAGACCTTGCAGGGAGGTTATTTATCTAGAAATGAAATGTGCCAGTGTCACAACTTTGATTTGGTGCTGTGGTTTTTTCTGGTAGCGTTAGCAGCTCTCCTGCCTACAAGGAGGACAGTGATTTGCCTTTGCATGGGTCATTGAGCTCCAGGACTTGTTCTGCTCCTGCTGACTCTCATCTATCACCAGGGATGCCTCTAACTGTGCTTCCTGTAGTGAGGAAATTCTCATCAAATAATTTTTGATCCAATCTCTTCATGCCTCAAAACATTTCAGGGCTGCTCTTTGTAACCCATCCATCGCTTTCAGACAGCCAGCATTTTTTTGTGAGCTGTGGAGAGGTCCTGCACTTGTAACCTTGATTAGAAACCAAGGACTTCTGAAGCTGCCTTTGGCATCTGTGTTTATATGGGAACATCCCAATAGCAATGAGGTGATAATATGTAATCAGATGTATTATTTCTTTAAATAAATTAATAACTCTTTTTAAAAATCTGAAGGCTGGAAATGTCATTAACAATCTTACATTTGTTTTTCTGTACAATTGCAAGAAAAATATTAACATTGATCATATAGCTTTAATAAATTTGTAGTTGGATGATAAAATGCTGCTCCCCTGTGACAGTCACTTATGTTCAGGGAGACCTTCTTTCCTGCTGAGATATTCAGGAAGGATAATGTTTGTTTTGGTGTTAAAGTTGGTTTGAAGGTGAAATAAATTCAACTGAATGAATATTATTTCATTTCAGAATAGGAAGGTCTGCATGCGAGTTCATGCAGTTGAACTAATACTTTGGAAGTCCATTCAGCTTAACTTTCTTGAGCATTTGTAGGTAGACAAACCTGAATTTGTTGTGTAATGTGGAACAAGAAAATATGTGCCTGAAAAAATCGTGTTGGAAATTTTGCGATTCTTCAAGAGGAATTCTATCATTAGGCAATTTTTAAAATTAGTATTTTTTCTATGTTTTTTTCTAGGTTTTCTCAATATCCAGATGCAAATTTTGGCTGTAGTTAAAGCTTAGAGATTTATGTATTATTTTTATTAGGAAGAACTGACAAATACAGGATTCCTTTTTAGACAGATACCGAAATGCTTCACGTTTAAAATATTTGGTATGTTAGCGCTTTTTTTTTCATATTTTATTTAATGTAATTTTTTTGTGAACACTTATTGTATACAATTAATCCAAGTGGCTTCCACTTAATCCAAAATAAACAGCTTTGGTAAACTTCATTTAGTTTGAATTTCTTAAAATGGTATTTTCTCTTGCAGATGCTGCCTTCCACAGATATTTCACAGGCCAACGGACAGCCAGAGGCTCACGAAATATACGTCAAAATGAGTGGAGTGACTGGGTCAATACCTGCAAACTCTCAGCAAGAGGTAGAGAGCATCAACAGTTCTCACATCACTCCAAACGTGTTTACTGGTTCTCCTGTAAAATTAACAAGCCTGGAGAGGATCATAGCCTTGCATCAAGAACTAAGAAAAAACCACTGTGAGAACTGCAAGGTCAGTAAAAATTTTCTCATCGTTTTTAGTTTAGTGAAATGTATTATTCTTGGCAATCATTTTATAGATCACATAGGTACTTGAATGATGGCTTCCAGAAGTGCACAGTTGATTGTTAGTTTAAACAAGCTGCTGATAATAAATGCTTAATGCTTTTCATTATGCGTTTTCTTCCCCATTCTTTAGGAATGGCTTAGGGCTTGTAAAAATAATTAAAAAGTTTTGTTGTCATCATGATGTACTCTCTACTGAAACAATCTTTGAAAATTGTTGGATGTTTTTGTAAAAAAAACGTTATGTTGATCTTGCCCTACCTTTTTATTCTTCCAATTCTTTTTTTTTTTTTTTTTTTGTGATCCAATTATTCCTATGCCCTGAAGCTCTTTATAGTAATTTCCATTAACTGCAGGAATCCTGTTAAGGACAGAGCTGATCAATTGCAATTGCATTTGTGACAGTCTGCTGCTAAGCTAAACACGCAGGAGATTTCACACTCTGAGACAGCATAACCTCTCCAGAATTGTATGGAAACAGAATTCAAGTATGCTATTCCTGGAGCCAGTTGGCTAGAGTAGTTACAAATATTATTCTACTGAATTTCCTTTATAATCTTGAATTAATGTAACTATAATAAAACAAGTAAAAGCATAGTTTCTGCTTTTTGTATTAACGGTGAAAAAAATCATGCAAGATCCTGAAATCTCCTTTTAGTCAAGAAATTTACTATACAATGAAATGGTGTTTCTGAACTCTGATATTATTCTGATGGTTTTTAGTCCAGGGGATATATGTGACAGTTTAAACTCAGTTTCCTGGTAATTTTCTCTATCACAATCACATGTAAAAAAGGTTCAATGAAAATATTTTCACAAAAGAAAGTTATTATGGAGAGCAAAACATAAGTAGTTTCTTTGATTGACTGATTGACCTGATCTTTGTAAACTTGGGGATTTTTTTTTTTTAATACACGTCACATGAGCTTTAATTAAATCTCAGTGAGAGCATGACGCACTCCTACCATGCAATCACATGGGAACCTACAACTGAAATCAGCCACAACGCAGTGGCCTATTTCCATATAACATACAGAAATACACTGGGACATCAAAGGTTATATTTTCTTCTTTCTTCCTCAGATACCTTCAGTTGTCTCCTCCAACTCAAATCCAAAGGGTGTCTGCAACCTGCCCATGACCCAGGAGGAAGCCCATCGGCCTCTGCTGTCCGGGATGAAGGATGCTCGGATACCTCTGGAGCGTAGTGCTTTCTGGGCCACAAAGGGGAGGGATGACTTGTCGAAATATGATGTATTTTGGGGTCAAATAGGAAATCAACATGCAGGTGCTATTCCCCAGGGAATGAAACAGAAGAATGCCATTACAAATAAGGCATGTCTCTCTAGAGAAAAAACAGATGGCTCAACCTCAGCTACCCCAGCAAAAAGCTATTTGTCAGACGTGTTGTCAGCAAGTAATAAAGGTCGAAATCCTGTGGGGAGAAATCAGCTGCATGGGAAAGAATAAAACCTGCAGAAATGAAACAAGGTAAAGCATCATAGCAATGTGATTTTCTCATTGTTAAAAAAGTACTTATCTTTTTTTTAGAACAAAAATATTTTACTAGTTAGCATGGCCTAACAGCTAGTTTGAGATGACTTGAAAACACACCTGAAAAAGAGCCGTAATAATTTTTATGGTTAAAATTTCCTAGAATATTTTAGGTCACCGAGACCTATGGATTTTTCAATAACTGGGGTGTATGCCCATTTTCCTTTCAAAGCTTGTTTATGATTTGCTTTTCCTTTAACTGAGATTGTGAAACAATCTATTAAATTGCTTTTATGTATAACCTATTTCTTCAGTGTGCAGTAGTGGCAAGTTCTGAAAATATGTCTGCCTTGCGGGACTGTTTCCTCTGGAACTTAAGGAAATGCGGTGTCATGGACTTTCTAGAAACCCATTTTACGGAAACTGGGGGGTAGTTTTGCTTCTAGTGTTTCTTTAATGTTTTAGGATTATTTTATTATTATTTTTATAAATAAGCTGATCTACAGCAGGATACTCAATGTATTCCTGTAGTATCTATAAAATAGCATCCTCCACTGCTGTTTTTAAGTAACAAATTGCAGCTTAATTTGAGTAGTTTTACTGGACATCTTCCCAACTACTTTCTTTAGGTCACTGCTGAGGTGTCATGGATAACATCTGAGGTTGGGGGGCGGATGATTCAGACTGCACACTGTGCTGCCAAACCCCGACACCTACAATGGGGACAAGTCGATGCGATGCCAAGTCACCTGCGCTAGCACAGCTGTGATGGAACTGCCTCCCACGCTGGCTCAGAAATAGTCATGGTCTGGGCTGCTCAAAGCTTTGATGGGTCTTAGTTACGGGAGGGAGCAGGGAAGAGTGTGTCTGTGCAGGTATATGTGTACACTAACATTGGTTGACTCTGGGAAGTTTAACTGAGCCCGGTTGTAAATTCCCCAAAACATTGGTGTATATTGAAACCTCCATTATTCACATCTTCCAGCGATCTCTATTTTTAATCACTTTTACTAGATGTATACATTTTTAACACACAGTAATATGTGACACTGTCCTTGTCATCTGCCTCCATTGATTACCCTGGTTGTTTCATAGTATATTACTACTTGGTTTGCTGCTTTTCAGAAGCCAGAGACAAAATGACTATTTTAAACAAGATATCTTCACACACACACACACTTTATTGTGGGAAAACTGTCTTCATTTGCTCAGTAAGGTAGCAGTGCAATTGCTTACAGCAGTAACTGAATTGGTTTGCATCTTTAGAAAATACACACCAGATGCCAAGGGAAATAGCCCCTGGAAGCGATGTTTTGGAGCACTGGCTAAGCAGAGGAGACACCAGTGGGGTTCTAAAATCCAAGCTTCTGTTTTCATGTGTCTTTCTCTTCTTTCTAATGCCTGGCCAGCATTTCTGAAGACAGAAATACCTGATACTCAGCCACCAGCTGCCTTGTCAAATGTTAAGATATTTTAATGCGCAGAACCACTTGCAAATATTTAACATGGTTACTTCTATATTGAAAAAGTGATATTTTAAGAATTAGCACTTGTAAGAACTTTTTTGGAGCTTTATCTTGCTGTTGGTAAAATACAGGGCCTGGTAGTTCAGGCTGGAGGTCAGATCATAATGTACAAAGTGTGCTAATAATGAGGGTATTATTAATAAGATAATATCTGATAATAAGATGATAAGACTTCATTATCATAGTGTAACTATCTACTTTGGGATTGGGACCATAGTAACTTACCCTGAAATCAAACTTTGCTCAGTGCAGTCCCTTTCTATCAAAGACAAGCGTGGCTTATTTTAAACTATCAGGCTTCATTTTCAGCTAATTAGGTTACTTGGCCCCATTCTTCCTCCTGCTGGAATTAATAATTTCCTGAACAAGGGCTACAGACACACACAGGTATAGATGGAGGAACAGACATTTGCAAGAGTATTACCGGCATGGAAAAACTTTAATGCAAAATAGGCTCAAGAAATTCCTCTGGCACTTTGTAGCTTTACTTCACAAGTCACAGATTTTAGTTAAAATCCTTTAGGCTTTTGTGTTTTTAATTTTTTAAGATATCCTCCTTACTACATAGCATTGTTTAAATGAGTGCAGACTTCACAGTTGCCAGCTGTTTCGGCTGCCTTTCATTTCTTTTAAGTAAAATTGTGAGATTTAGACACTGCAGTGAAGGAATCATAATAAACTAACAGCAATCCATTTGATGTGCTACATGCACAGCATTAGAAAAGGCTGGTCAGTTAAAGATTTTCTTTTTAAAACCTCTGTCCTACTCCATTTTTTTCCCACTACTGAATGGGCAAATGAGAAGTGATAGGATATATCAAATAATTTTGCACTAATTGATGTACAAGAAGATCAGATGATACATTGCACCATCAAACAAGATCCTTCAAATTATTTAAACACAGTCATTTATAGAAACCAGCTCCAAGATGTACAATGTGGAGCCAAATGGTTTGAACGTTGGTGTCCTGCCAAGCTCAGGTCCTTTGGGAGTCTGAGCTTGCTGAGTGACTCATACAAAATAATTAATGTTGCCCCTTATTCTGTAAATTATTTGAGGTTTTTTGAAATTGAGGGTGCTCATTTAGCAATGTGCTTGCAGAACACATCTGAACAGTCAACTTGAATTGAATCACCTGTGATCTGCTGTTTGTCACTCAGGGACCCTCCCAAGTCAAGCAGCATTGCCTGGATAGTCGGGACACTTGGACGGAAGCTGGACGATAGTGTTCTTCCTTCCAGCAGACATTTGCTGAGCCATCTTCCTGTTCAGACTCTTCCACTTAGAATGAACTTGTTTGAATCAGCACAGAAAACTATTTGCTAGGATCGATAGTTCAAAACAGACAAGTGTTTATTAGCATGTTCAGGCAATACTTGCCCAGTTCTTTTTATCTAGACTTGAACTCCCCAGTACTAAAGTCAAAATGTCTCATTTTAGCAGCAAAGTCATTTTTTTGGTCTAGTTTTAGAATAAGTTTTAGAAATACAGTATAAATGCGGTACATGGAAGCAGTAACCTGGAATGGTGCACAGTGCTTTTAAAAGGTCTTGCGAAAGATAAACTTAAAAAGGAAGCTCATGGTGTACCTGGGGCTACAAATGCACTGTAGTTTGTACCCACTTTCGGGGAAGAACTGGAATCTGAAAATCAAAACTACTGAAAGCGAGAACCATTCCCCTATGACAGGTGAAAAAAATAATTTTTAAAAAATCTGTCACTTTCTTTCAACACTGAACAAGAAGTTTTATTTAATCAAAATAAACTAATAATTCTCCTGCACTTGTGTTTTATCTGTTTTCATCTTCTCTGGTAGGAGAGGTAATAAACAGTTTTTATATTCAGCTGAAAAGAAACAAAATGTCTACAATGACAGATCATATGTATTTTAAGAAAGTTCTTTAGTCAATGGCATTCTTATATTAGACTACTCCCTCTATTCCTCTTATTTTTCAGGAAAATAGTGTTCATAATGTTTTAAAAAACAGTAAGTCTTTTTGTCTCTGCTCACCTGTGAGTGCAATCATACTTAACTACCGAAAATTCATTATGCAAGTTCAAAAGATAGAGTCATTTCTTGGTTACTTTCTAGGAATGTCTAAACCAGACATAGTTTGATCAGAATCAATCGAAGGAACACAGTCTGCATCCCACTTTGAGAACTTGTCTGCTGGAGAAGGCCTGTAAGACACTGGAAACTAGGGAAGATAACAGAACTCAGTTTCTTTAAAGTAATTGATGCCAATGTGCACTCTAGATTCTTCTGGACATTAAATATTTGTAGAATATCATAGAATCACAGAATGTTCAGGGTTGGAAGGGACCTCCAAAGATCATCTAGTCCAACCCCCCTGCCAGAGCAGGATTCCCCAGGGCAGCCACACATGAACGCGTCCAGGCAGGGTTTGAAAGTCTCCAGAGAAGCAGACTCCACAACCTCTCTGGGCAGCCTGTGCCGGGGCTCTGCAAAGGGGTTGCTCTGGAAACCTATCACTCCCCATCTATTGCTTACCTTGTACTATGAAAAGCTTTTATGCGTATAGGAACTAGGAACTAGTTCTGATTGTCAGCCTGTGGTAACTCAGTTCCACGCTCACAACTGACATTTGTACGAGTCAGAACAAAACCAAGTTGCCCATGATTAATTTTTCTATAGTCCTCAATAATACTTGTTTATATTTTCTGTAGCAATTCTGATTTGAAAGAACCTATCAAATATCTACTTAGCAACAGCCTTTTCATTTAGCTCTTAAGCTGATGACTATTAAAGCTCTCCATTTAAACCAGATAATGTAAGAAAGATTTCTAGAGTGCGGACCTTTCTTTTAAGGCCTGCTTAAACCTAGAAACTCCCACATCTGTTTGTTCAACTGTATTCTCAATAGGTCAGGCAGCTGGTAGCAGTGACTTAAGTCAAGCTTTCTTATGAATAAAGAGAACAGGAAGGGCTAAGGCAGAAAAAGAAATATTTCAGGAGCGTTGACCTATTACATTTAGCTAGGAATATTGACTTTCCCCCATCTGTAGCTCTGATCCTATCAGTCAGGATACTGGTGAACCATAGAAAAATGTGCTAATTTACATATAAATATGTATAAATTATTTATGTGCATATATATCTATATATGTGTAATTGCATGAGCTTTGGCATACATAAAGGTAGTATAAAATAACAGAGAGAAGTAAATTTCTGCAGATTTTTCTTTCTTTTTTTTAGCTTTCTTTTTTCATCCCTCTTTTGGGGTATGGTAATAGAAGTAGGGACATGAGAAGAAACTGATTTTTTTACTGCTGTTATTTTAAAGACTGAGTTTAAACATTAAGAGGAAACTAAGACTACACAGTAGAAGTTTTGGTTGTTCCTTGACTCAACTGCAGGTTAAAATATGGGTATGTATCAATCTGCTTTCCCTTTCTCAAACATATTAGTTTCCATGGGAAAGAAACTCACTCATGTGCTCCACCTGTCAGCCCAGCTGGAGATGTCTGTGGGACCAGGCCAATGGGGGACACTTGGCCCATAGCAGTTTAGCAACTTGTTGTCTCTTTTGCTGCTGAAAGAGGGGAAGAAAAAAGATCAGTGGTTGTATAAAATAATCTCAGTACATTTTTGTCTTGCTCTAATATGCACAAGTTTAGGCATCACTGTAGAAAATGTCAAGGTCCAACAGTGGAAGCCAGACAGACTTGCACCCTTGTTAAAGATCTCTTGAGCTATAGCCACTGTCCTGTTTCATGCAATATGAACTCTCTTTGGAAAGCTCAGTGTAGCGTGGCCAGTTCTTGAGAGAAAAAGATATGACTTGTAAAGTAAGCAGCTCTTAAAAAGAAGGAAAAACAAGGAACAAAGAGCTAGAGGATCTTATTACAAAGGGTAGCCCAGGTTCACTGGGATGCCACAGCAGCTCAGGTTCAGTCGGGTGATCCAGAGCAGTTGTAAGCCTGGCTTCTCAGGCACTGAGACTGTGTTTATGTTCAAGCCATTAGTGAATCAGGTCAAATAGCTGATGGAGAGAGAGTTGTTTTTTTTTGGTGGGTTACTAGGAACTTTTAATCAACAATTACTCAGAAATTAAGATGTTATCTCTTCTGCCTAGTCACTGAATTTTTGGTGACAGTATGAGAAAATGGAGCACAGTAAATGGGAATTTCAGTGAACGATTCCTTGAAGCTTGCTTGGGTTGGACTTATAGTAATTATATTTGGGCAAGAGTGAGAAGCTTTGAAGTGCTGTGGCCTGTTAAGCATATAGCAAAGTCTTCTTTAAGTGGGAAACTCCTGGAACACATTGTCGATTTTTGTAATGTGGCTCCGAGGCTTAAAGTCATGAGCGATTCTTTCTCACCCTTAATGAAAGCTGCAGCTAGAAAGGGAGGACGTGGCTGTCCCTTGTTGCCCTCCCTTGCCCCCACCATCTGCTGGGTGCTGCCTCTCTGCTTTCCCATCTGTGGTCTGGGGGCTCTGCCCCTCAGCAGCCACATCTTTGTTTCCAGCTGGCTGCGGAAAGTCCCGTCTGGTGAGTGGGCTTTAAGATGGAGGGGTGAGGCTGCCTAGCTGGCGGGTACCAATAGCTTGTGACTGTTTGCACAAGGGGCTTTGCTTGGGGGCACAAGCTGTTCTTGTCTCCCAGTGGAGCTGATTTGTAGGAGAAACTGCACTCCATCATGTAGCTGCTCTGTGGATAGTGAAGGGCTGGGGGTCTGCTCATCTCTACCACACTTATATTTTTACACGCATTTTCTGTGCTGTATATGGTCAACAAGGTGATGTGGTTTCTGAATGAACAGTTAGTTAGAGATCATTTGTGGATAGTGGATCTTTTGCAAATGGTGTTTTATGGATGAGCAGACAGGTTGTCTGATGTACATGATTCGGGCAGAAATAAATAAAAAATCTGTTTTATATGTACCCTGTATGATGACGATACTTCATCATTTTGCAAGGCAGAAATATACTGTCTGTAGCCTATAACTGGTGAGCAGAAGTGTAAAGAACTCAATGTCTCACTACAGAGCTTTAATTAAGAGCACACTGAGCATTATCAACACTAAATTAAAATGTGTTCTCATGGAGAACAATACCTAAGTCTGAGCTGGGAGTTAGAGATCTTGGTCATGTATTTTTTCATGATCGCTGTAGAGCTTTTCATTCCTTAATTTACCTCTGATGGCTCATCATGACCCCGTTGCCTCCTGTCCTCGAATAGAAATTTCTGTCTCCTCAAATCTGTCAATGTGGCTGCTCAAACAATAAACCCCTGAAACCATTTCTGTCAAAATGAACCTGCTAAAGAGCAAGTGACCACAGAAGGAGCTCTGCAAGAAGTTCTGGGGAAATAGTAGTGTGCAGATGATTGGTCCTGACTGAGTGTTGTGGAGGACACTGGAGACAATAACCTCTTCAGGTTTTTGAAACCTAAGAAATGAAGCTGCGACTGGTGTGAACAAGTATCCCAGTGTGTTAGGTGGTCTGAACTGGGTGTGATGAGTGATGATCCTTAGGAGAGCCAGAAGAAAATCACTGCTTGTTCTATCTGATATCTGCATCTTTGCCAGAACAGCACACTTAGTGCATCTCTGTAAGACTGGGATTTGCACTGATTTGTGCATGTGGACGGACAGCTGACTGAACATTGCCTAGTTCTTCTTGGGTGACATGACGTCTTTACTAGGCTACAGAATTAAGCTCTTTGTTGCTTACAGCTCAGGCAACACTGCAGACATTCACAGCAGTGACTGTCAGATGTCTCTCTCCCAGGCAAGGAGTTTGTAACCATGTGTAAGCTTAATTCAAGCTCTAGGGAGTGGGATTTCCCGGAACATGTTTAAGACTGAGTTAGTATCATGGGATCCCTGACAGTCATGAAGAGAAAACAGCACTTGATCTACAGGATAGGTTTTATCGTAATGTAGGTCTAGAATAGGCAAGATGATCTGCACTCTAGAGGTGCCGTTTCGACTCACTGGCTATAAAGATGGGTGGAGGGAGACTGCCCCAGGTGTTAAGTCTACATTGCAGAATGAAAGCAGGGTAATTGCTAAGTAGTAAATGTGACCAATATCATATGGCAGTTGGTTGTGTCAATCTGGTACTGCCTAGGAGGACAAAGACTTGAAATCTTCCTCCTGTGTCTGAGGTGACTGTTCTGGACACTGGACTAGTCTTCTCACAAGAGATAATAAATTAACACCTGGAAAGCTCTCTTTTGTGTTATTCTAGCTTTTTTTGAATGTTGTGCCTGAGGGATTTTCCTTTGTACTTATAATTCACTATATAGTTTTGTCTTAGTTCATAGTCACCAGCTCTGTTGGATTCACTGTGCAATATTTAGGTACCAGTTTATAAATATATTGAACAGGAAATAAAATGTGTATGTGTGTATGTAGGTCTGAAGCTTTGCTGATCTGACAAATTCTCCTGAGGCCCTAGCTGATCAGAGAGAGCATTCATCAAGTGAGGCATTGAGCATATGCCAGGTCTAGTGCTAATACTTGGGAGCTTTTGCATAAAAATAAGCTGGATTCACTGTTCTTTGTTTGCGAACTATGTGCTTCTCTTTAGTTGTGCATGCTTCCCCTTGAAATAAGACAATGCATAAGAGAGGGCAACAGCTTATAAAATAGTGTGTTCAAACACATGGCTCCAGCCTGAGCCGTGAAGAGTTTTCTTCAGTGGATTAGTAGCTGCAGCACTGCCATTCTCCTGGGAAATCATGTAAGCACATGTGTTTCCTTCAGAGGGCTTCTGACCTCTTTTGTATTCTTCTTCTTAATTTCTGTGTCCTAAGTAAGGTGATATTAAACCAAATCCTTGTTGGTATGCTTCCTTGGGAGCTTTACAGAGGGTAAAGGAGGGAAGTAGTTTGTGCTGCTCCTAAATTAAAAGCAATCGTTCAAATTCCTGCAAGTCTCTGGAAGATGACATGTCTGCTAAGAATGAGTGCTGCCCTTTATGCTGGCAAACTGGGTGCTGGGAAGAAAATAATGTGACACATCTTTGAGTTTAATAAACCATTTCAAGAAGAAGGCTCTGCCTCAGTTTAATTATAGTCCTTGGGGAAAGAAAAATCTAAACTCTAGCATGAAAATAAACACTCCTTTTCTATTTTGAAATAAACCTACTTTCTTCTGCAATACTGGGGTACATCACAAATTAAGCCTTTTACAGACAAATGAGATATGGATAAGACAATTGCCATAGCAGTATTATTAGAATTAATAACTTTTTTATTTCGTAGGCTAGAGTTTCACTTAGAAGAGGTTTTCTTGTCTGGAAATCTTATTTGAAATGTCATGATATATGATAATTACCCCTTTTGAACTCTCAGTTGAACAGAGGTCATAGCGATATATTGTTTTGTGCATCTCAATTAGATACCCTGGAAGCTTAACATCAGGGGCTCCTTCCAGAATGATTGTTTTGGGACTTATTACCAAGTCACAGTGTTGTACAAAATGTCTGAATTTGCTTGCCAATCTCCTCCTTAACTATCAGTAGAAGGAACTGCATTTCCATCTGGGACTATTACATTGGGACACCTTTCCATGGGAGCGTCCCTCCCTTCTGTCCCATGGCAGAGAGTTTATACTGCTCCCAGAGTCAGTGTGTCTGCTGTGTTTTCCCTTGGCAGAACAGTCTTTGCATCCCCAGCCTTCGCAAAGCTGACACCCATCCGTCGACACTCAAAGAGAATAAAACCTCAATCTCACAGACCTAAGGGAGCTGCACAGCTGCCGTCTGCACATGAAGCCATGTGAGCCTTGGAATTTTTGGATTGCTGCAGCTGACCTCTCTATTCTCTGTTAATGACCACACCATTTAAAAATCAACTTTTAATTTATCGCCTAATTTATAGGCCCACCTAATGAATCTATGACACAAGTTAGAATCACAGAATCATAGCAAAGACCTTTAAGATCATCAAGTCCAACCATATGAGCTCACTTTCAATGATTCATGTGAAATAAAAGGTAGCGTTATGTGGCCCAATTAAATTAGGTGCTCTTGACCTAATCCCATCATTCAGCCACAGCTGTCAACAGCTTTATGTTCTTATAAAAGACTATACCTATGCTTCTGTAGGTTTCCAGGTTAAATGAAAATCATTTTATAGTAAATACATAGCCAGAGCTTATATAACGAATTAGGATAAGAGATAAACATCCACAAACATAATCAGATATTTATAGGATGATATGCTTAAACAAGTGTGATTTTTACCACATAAAATGTTAGGGTGATTTTTTGAAGTCCTAAGGAGGCATTCAGTATCCAGAGTTCGTTGCCTTTCCATTTCACTTGGTAACTAACTCCTCATGTCTTTGAAAATGTCCTCTAAATTATACAATTCATGCGAGATATAATTATGTAGTGCCATAGAGGAGGTTTCTTTGTGATTTTTTTAACTTTTATTTTGATTCAGCATAAATTTCTGTTTGAATTGTTTACCCACGGAGTAGTATAAATAAAAGTAGCCGAAGAGCCTCAAGGTAATTTCACTGGGACTTGGTAACATCCACCTTCGGAAAACGTGGTAAGCGACAGTCGGAATGTTCAAAAGGCTTTTTGTCACCTTGAGCATCAGGAAGTGGCTGCAGAGTTGACTGCTGAGCTGCAAGGACAGTGTAATCCTCAGTCACATGTTGGACTTAATGGGAATTAGCAGATTCCAGAGATCTTAAATGAGTGTTGCCATTAGGAAGGACACTTTTCTTCTCCCCCATTTTGTGTGACAAGATCAATAGCTCATCAGGGAAACTTTTGATAAGTAATATTTTGAATGAACATACAATAAATAATATTCTCTTGACTACATTGGGCTGTAGGAAAAAGCGTATTCCTGATGTAATGAGTGATAAGTAGAACAAAGATCATTTGGGAATAAAATGTAGCTGTTTGATCCATTTGATAATTTCCATCTGGATGGCATTTGCTTCCCTCAGTGAAGGGAACGGGAGCTGCCTATTTCTAGGCAATCTGTTCGGTTTTGTTCATGGAAAAGGACAGTTTAGCTATTCCTTCCATATGGGCATACATTATTACATCTAACAAACATGTTGTTCATCTTTCATTTTATTCAAACCCTCTAAGCAGTCTTAATTTCTGAGTGGCTTGGAATGGGGATGGAATATCCTCTTTTATTTATTTTCTCCATCTCTCCAGAAATCAATAGGTAGGGGAAAGATCCACATTATTCTGTATAGACAGGTGCTAGCTAATTTACTAAAACAAAAGAAACTTTGCTTGAAGAAGCAGAAAGCAAGATAGCTGTAAGGATACCAGAATAATCACTGTTCCCCTGGAATGATGGTGCTGGAGGAATACAGGTCTGCAAGTGTGGCTCCTTGCTGTCGTGGGATCTGAGTTATGCAATCTCTGCCATAAATTAAAAAAGTTGTCTCAGGATTTCCCCTCTAGAACAATAAAGTATTCTAAACAATAAGAGAATCATTATAATTGTAATATCACTGTGGCTAACCAAAGAGAAGCTGTTTCCTTAGAACAATGAGGCGACACTGGTTAATGCAGCATTTTTGCCACTGCCATGGGACTACTGGATCTTGTGAATTTTTAGCAGGTTTTTTTCCAATTCCAGACAGCCTGGGCCCTTTGATTAGCTCTGTGTTATCGGAGAGGCTCCATCAGAGCAGCTCTACTCTGGCATGCTGCGTGGGCAGCGAGGTCTGCAACTTGCTCCCCTCCACTGAGCACGATCAGTCCAGCATGAACTCCTGTCACCCAAAATGTCATGAGGTACGTTGAGTGCAATAAGCATGTTGGCACTGGTGCTTTCTCCCTTGAGTACTTTTATTGGAAAAGCAATTCTGTCCCCTGCACGATAATTTTTTTAGAAGTACTAGTGTATAAAACCCTTGAAAAAGTACTGATACCTCTTCCTAATATCCCCATGCATAAAAGCAGGGAGGAGCAGTAGGAATTGCTGCTTTGCTGGTTTAAGAGGACAACCCTATTTTCTTTATGAAAAACAACCTTGGATTTTTTTTCTTTTGGCAAACCCATGTGATGCAGTCCTGCAGAACTGGAGTATCATGTGACTGCATGGAGCCAAGGAAAGGGGCAAAAGTTAAGAAAAGGGACCTGGTGTTTTAGGGCCACACTTCCTTCATCCTCTTCCTACTAATAGTCCCTAGATACTGCCTATTGTCTCCTTCTTGGTTTGGTGTGACTTGCTGGGTTCTCTCAGCAGTGAGTTTGAGTTTTGTTTTACCACTTCACCACTTTGCTCAACCCCAGTGGATGCTGCTGTTGTAGATATGCCTGGGCAGCTCTACTGGACGTTCATCCACAGAACATTTCAGAGGTAAACACGCCTGTTTGGTGCTGCCACTGATAATCATTTGCTCTAAGAGCAAAAGTTGCTACCCTTACATCAGATCTGTGAGAGCACGGATGGCTTCTAGATGTGTTAGTCAAGCACCAGAGCTTTTAGCAGCAATTGCTCCTTAGCATTTTGCATCTGGAATTGTTATTAATTTTCATACTTACCAAACAGCTGTAAATTGATACCTCTAGCTTGAATATACTTTCATGATCTAAAGAAGTCTTTGAAGGATGATTACACTTCAATTTCATTGGAGACTTACACTGTTAATGTTCATATAGTACCTGGTTCTCAGAGGACTTCAGTGCCTTGACAATCACATATTTCATCGGTGAACTATGAATTTTGAATTTCAGTGCTTCATTTTTTCCATTGTCCTTGCTATTTGCTGGTAATGTTCAGACTGTACCCAAGTAACCTGTGAGCAAGCAAGCTCTGACTGCTTAGATGGTGGGTTTAAATTGAGTCAGTTTTGGAATATGCCATCCAAAAGACAAGCACAATCCCCAAATTTCAGAAAAGACTTTTTTTTCTTGTTCTGACCTTTAACAATCTGCACCAGTGAACAGAGCCATGTCACAGGCAGCTGGTGGGAAGGCGCTCGGCTCTTTTACAGCCTGCCTCTGATATGCCTCCCACATGGGAAGGAGGGTTCCACCAGATCTCACCTGCCAGCTCCCCAAACGTGAGGTTTTCCTGGTACAGTGAAAGTAGACTTTTTCTCTGCTGAGAAGTTTTTTTTTTGTGGTTGGAAATAAAGGATTTAGCCTTAATTCCAGGCTGGCTTGGCTGTCCATCTCCTTCAGACGTGCTCGTAATCTCTCCTGGTTACAGGA
>NW_009732355.1:0-38546 GCF_000703405.1 Apaloderma vittatum | reverse complement strand
GGGCGGTTCCTTTAGCCCTTAAATTAAAAAAGCCACAGTGAAATCACTATGGATTTAAGCCTAGCAGGCTGAGTTGGCCTGAGTTTCATACTCATTTTAAAGGAGGGGAGGAGGGATGGGAAAAAGTCATAAGGAAAGAAATGGGGGAAACAAGAATCCCTCCAGAAGCAGAAATGAGGCTGGTAGAAGAAAACATGAAGTTGTGTTGAGGGGGAAGGACTAAAAGAAAAACAGGCAAATGTGTGTCAGGCAATACAAAGATTTGAACCTGAATCCCTGTTTCTCAATTCTGACGATTATATTTTATATATCTGTATGTATTCTTAATTGTTTAGCATTTAAATCTTCAGAAAAGAGTAGTTAAAGCCAGAAACATTATGATTTGTAGTGAGGATATAAACAGCTTCCTCCAATGATGGAAAATCAGTCTCACTGTGCCAGAGGCCTTTCCCTCTCCACACCACACAGCCAGGATTAAAAGTCTTCAGGTGGGTTAACTCAGATGGGGAAGCATATGTGCCTGGCTATGTGCAGCCCAGATGCTGAAAGGCCTCTTGGGGAGAGCAGAGGGAATGGGTCAGAATGAAGAAACAGATGTTGTCTAGGCAGGAATTCCCATTCATTTTGTTTACTCACCTGACTGTCGAGGAAACCCCGAAACAACATGTTTTCATCTGGCAGCCCTTCTACAAGATTAGCTGTGACCTTGCTTCCCATAGAGAGTAATGATGTTTGTTACTTCTGTGCCACTTCAGTTGCAGTGGTGAATTTTCTTTTTCTCTTCCTCTGAAAGTGGCTTTAAATAAGACAGAATTAGTATCTGGTTATCTAACAGAAATTAAACAGCCAGCTGAGATTTCCTTCCTTTGCCAGAGCCCTTAGAGCTGTCTTTGGGCTCTTTAAGATTTTATCCAGAGAGATTGTAGTTTTTTCAATCCTGATGGTGTGTGACAGTTGGATCTGGCTAATGCCTAGGCCCTTAATGAGTTATTAAAGTGAGCAGCATCATTAAGAATTTATTTTATACTTTGAAGCCTTTTTCCGACTTTTTATGAGTCAACAGCAGCTACTGCTGGCAGAAGGGGCTTTGCTGTATTCATGGCAGCACAGGGTTGTGCAAGTTGTGCCTGCATGGTACCGCCACACCTACTGACAATATAGTGTGGACAACCTTTGAGCAATTAAGTTATAGCATTTGAATTATTGATGCAGTTATGTTAGGCAAAATTTCCTAAATATTTGCTTCATTCGTACTTGCAAGGTTGCATCCTCATATATTCTACAGGCATATATTAGAATGCAACTAGTGAAGGTAAATAGCCAAATTATGTTGTTTCTCATAAGTAGAAAGTGTAAACTTGCTTGTGGATAGAGATATGCTTGTGGACAGACAAGGAGGATCCATTAAAAAATGAGTCAGCAGCTGAAAGAAGATATCTTGGGGAATAGCAGAGGGGAGATTGGTACTCTCCGGAGCTTTCATTGTTTGCTGCTCAAGGACTCGGAGCTAGTTTCTATTTGTTAAGTGAATCTTAATGGGTTTTCTTCTATTAGATTGTCAAGTCTCTCTTGAACCTGCATAAACTTTTTGCATTTGCAATATACCACGGAAAGAAGGTCCACCACAACTACAAGTTAAGAACCACTTTGTTATGAATGTGTTACCATTTAGTGCACCCTGGCTCTTGTCATTCCTGGTTTCCTTCTCCACTTAGATGTAGTTTTACCCAAGAATCAGTCTTCATTGTAGAGTATAAGGTTTGTGAAAGTGTCTATCTAACAAACAGCAGGTTTGTTTACTGTTAGCGTTGGACTCAAATTTCCAAAGCCATTTCAGCCCATATGTAGGGTAGACATTTTTTAAAATTCCTAGAACCTTTCCCCTCCAAAATTGCAAGCTTTAGTGTAAATGTGCACTTACTACTTTTCCTTTCATTTTAAGTAAGAGAAAGTACTTGCTGGGCGAATTCCAGAGCACAGACAAAACTTCTGAAGATATGACAAATACTGCAAGCTGTGTCCCATATCAGAGCTTGTAAGATAAATCAGGCAGTTATAGGCACTGGGAAGGTAACTAAGAAAATAAATAGTATTTCTCTTCTGTTCCATATAAATGCTTACCTCTGAAATATTTGACATTTATCATGTTTTGTCTCTTATGTACAACTTTAAAGTATTTTACACTCTGGACATCCTCAGCTTCACAGAGGATTGTCTCAGGTTATTACAGACCAGGGCAAAGTCAATAAGAAAAACAGAATGAGTATCTTCTTGTCAACTCTTTAAAGCCGTGTATGCACAATTACCATCTTCATACTTCCTCTTCATTTTTCAGTTGCTCCCTGTTTTGAAAGAACTTTTAAAGCCAAAGTATATCTTTAAGACACATTTCTACCCCATAATGCCCAAATACTCATTCTGCTGTTGAATATTAAGAAAGATGGATGGTCTTTTCTGGTTGAAGTATTGTTTTTCTCAGATTCCTGAGAATTTAGCAGCTAGTTTTCCAAATTTTTTTTTTTTATTCCCATGCTGCACTATTACATCTGCTTGTTTTCATTCACTATATTGTATGTTTAATAAAAGTCCCTTTCCGTTAAAGTAATTTTACTACCATATATGATGCAATATTTGAATGAAAATTTTATTAGACTGCCTAGTTCATGCAGGAGATACTGACTGAGATGAGTAACTGTTAATGTTTTGCTAATCTCCAAAACATAGATTTAATAGGGAAATTCATAGTATTGATAAGGAAGTATTGATACTGGAAAGCCATGTCCCAGTGAGCCAGAGCATTTAAAGTGTGTGCTGAAACTGCATTGTGACTTCAATGTTATATTGGCCGGGGGTTAACAATTGACTTAATAGTATGAGTTCAGATGAAATGTTGTGCTGATCTGGGGACACTGTTAAATTGACTTTCCTCACTAAAAAAAGATAAAAGCTCCAGTGCCTACAATTACGCTATGTCAGCGGTTTGAAAAACTAATGAAAATAGTATTCTTGCTGTATATTTTTTGTGTTCTCTCCAGGGATGAGCTTGCCAGTTGGTTTGTCTACATTATTAAACGGTGGGGAGAGGCATCCTGACGGCTGGTTGAGAGAGATGATGATGACACAGGATATTTCAACATGATTTTCACAGCAGAGTACAAGGTAAGTTCAATACCAATGAATATTTAATGCTTATCTCAAAAGACATTAAATAAATTAATTTTAAAACATTTAATTTTGATGCACTTTTTTGTAGTTTCATTTAGATAAAGAAAATCCTGTTTGCTGATTTTTGGGAATGTTAGTTTTCAAATACAGGACATCGATCTTGAAGCACTCAATACAATCAATATAACCATTTCTGATGACAAATGCAGATCTGACATTTTCTGCACAATAGTCACTGACATATAGACTATTCTGTTGCCTTACAAAAATTAAAACTGAGCCACCAAACTAAGTGGAAATATATGTCATCAGGATAGTTTTAAAATCAACTATTTAAAATTGATAATAATATATTTTTTAGCTGAAATACTGAGTTTAATTTTATATCGTATTCACACTAGAAGGCTAGATTTCTTGTTCTTTATTGGTTCTGGTTCATCTCTTGGATTTAGACAGGACTTGGGTTGTACACGCCTGATGAGTTATACAATTTGTATCAACTATTTACCTACCTCTCAAGAACATATATATGTAATGCCTGCTTTGCTCACATTCAAGAACCCCACACACTTAAACCTAGGTCCCCTTTCACCATGCCTTTAAAATACAGAAGCTTTATCTTCTACTGCGGTACAGAGAGATGAATTCCGAGGTCATGCGTAGTCTGTAGCAAACCAGGATATCAATGTCTGATCTAAATCCAGGGATAGACTTTCTTGTGCTGAGAAGAAAGAGTTGACAAATTAAGTTTTACTCAATACAAATAAATGTATTAAAAGCTGACATGTAATTTTAATGGGAAATTGATTTATTTGTATTAAATAGCCTGAAGAAAAGGAAGCTGAGGGAAAACCTTAATGCTCTCTACAACTACCTGAAAGCAAGTTGTAGCCAGTTGGGGGTTGGTCTCTTCTCTCAGGTAACAAGTGATAGGATGAGACGAAACAGCCTCAAGTTGTACCAGCGGGGATTTAGACTGGATATTAGAAAAAGGTCCTTCACAGTAGGGGTTGTTAAGCACTGGAACAGGCTGCCGGGCACCTGGTGGAGTCACCACCCCTGGAAGTATTTAAAAGACATGTAGATGTGGTGCTTAGGGACATGGTTTAGTGGTGGCCCTGGCATTGCTAGGCTAATGATTGGACTCAATCTTAAAGGTCTTTTCCAACCTAAACAATTCTATGATTATAAACAGATTTAATGCTTGTGAAAGGTGCCAGACTGATAAACACATCATTCATCATTAGATGCAATAACTTACATTGATATAGCTATTGAATACTTGTGCAGGCTTGAAAGAGATACTTGCCTACAAAAATTCCCAGTAAATTCAATGTTTCCTCCGTCTGCCTCATTATGCCCTTTTCTCATTTCACTCACTCCTGAGTGACCCTGCAGTACTGTTAACCATTTCTTATAGCTCCTGTCAGCTGGCTGGGTGGGAGACAGTACTTGCTGCAGCTCACCTGGGCCTAGGTATGTGCTCAATTTAACCAGCACGTACGTGCTGACTTGGTTCAGGATCACTTGCGCCTTTCTTTTTTTATGAGAACTGAAATCCCTATCCAATTAACTATTGAAAAAGCATCCTATTACCAGTGTATAAATTTAGTACGATCTCTTTACCACTTTGGTATAGATGTAATATTAAAGGCTCACAGGATATTCTGCCACTATTATTTGTTTTTTGAAATTAGGTACTCCTTGCAATTCTTCCCCATCTTCCTGTGCACAATTAATTTTAAATATATGTCTTTTCTGCCCTTTCCAGTTCTCTAAACATAGCCCTGATGAGTGTAATATCACTACTCCTGGTCATCCTGTCATTTGGATTTATGCATGTATTATCTAAAATTATTTAAGAATTTTCAAAGGGAAGTTGTTTCCATTTTCTTATCAAGGCCTTGATCCTGCCTTATTAAAGACAATAGCAGTCCCATTTCCTTTATTAAGAATAATTTTCATAATATAATTACTTCTGTAACTTGTGGATCTCTGTATATACATGCACATTTAGGAGGAGCTCTTTAGGCAGTTTAACTTGTTTGTGTTTCATCATACTAAGACAACAGTTGAAGAATTATTATTGGTTGTGGTTGCTGTATGTATGTGCCTGGAGAATTTTTTGCAAGTAGAAATTGTAGTTTCATGGCTGCAGCCCTTGCTCAGCATTACATTGAAAGCTGATTCTTTTAGCAGAAGACCATTGCTTCCTGAGGATTAAATTGCACCTTGCCATGCAAAGCTGAAACTGAATCCAAATGGCCCAGGTTGAACTGAATGAAGATGTAGACACTGGCTTAAAAGAGAACTTGGATGTATCTGTGCAGTCCCAAGTAGAGGGGAGATGGCGGGAATTTGTGCCCCTTCATTAAAGCAAGAAACACTGGGTTGAGTTGGAGGCACCCCCATGGCTTTCTGTTACACAGGATAGGCAGACTGGTAGCTTCCTATGGAAGCCTGGAAATGTACCTTTTGCTTGAAAATAACATAAGATTTGCCTGAATGCTAAAGATGCTTAATTATTTAAAGATGTTTAAGCAAGTCGGTTACCTGAATATGCGTGTGGGGAGGAGAGAAAGAAGACTAATGACTAGAGGATTTGGCCTAATATATTTAACCTGGGCTTTAAATTTTACATACGTAAAAAGTTTTTGTCTCTAGTTGCCTTTCTGCAGTCTTTGATAGGTGTTAATGTGAAGATGGGTTTGGAACTAGATATTAGAAATCTTTAACCGGACAATTTCTAGTCAGCCATACCACACCTGAGCTAGGGTCAGAGATGCCTTTAGGTTACTTGTCTCTAAATCTAACCAACTTGCCATTCAAGTCCATCTAATCAAATCATAGTAAAGTAAATGCTATTAAACAGATCAACCTTTAATATTCACCTAAGCCTTCGTGACCATCAAAAGCAAATATGTATCCTATATTAAATCATTTAAACACGTGTTTTCCTATCAACTTTTTACCTATTTTTGTTTTCTGCCACGATTATACCCAGATGGTGAATTGCATAAATCTGCCATGAGTTCAGCAAGTACCAAGGTAACCCAAGTATTTGTTGAAAGACGTTATTTATTCTATCAATATTTAATATAGAGCAACCACTGAACTGCATAATTTGATAGAGATGGGTGTGCTGCTCCCTGAATACCTCTAACACTCTCATGCTTTCTTCACATTTTAGAAGTGATGTAAGAGAATATACACCAAATGCTCTGTTCTGGAAAAAAAAAAAAGTGAAACAAGCTAGTAGTACTTGGTACTACACATATATTCTGGCAGTTTTTCTGAAACTCTCTTAGGGGCTCAGCAGTGTTTCTTAGCCAGTTAGTTGCTGAGGGGCTTTACAGGCACATGGGGTTGATTCCTAGCACACAGTGTGTGATGTGCCTCCTCAGACACACATTAGCTGCTCCTGGGATTTGTGGTTCTTCCCCCAGTGAGCCCCAGCAGACATCAGGTCAGTTGTTGTAAGCAGTGGGGTGAGGCGAGGTGAGTTTGCTCTTGGTAGCAGTTCTCCTGCTTAGCCTTCGCCATGCTCATTGGCTCTCAGTGCCAAGGCAGCTTTTGAGTCTGTTATGGCAGCTCTTTAATGTCATCGTGTGCAGTTATTACTGTAAGTATACCAAGATTAGGTTTATTTCTCTGAGCTACTTCGAGTTCACCCTGAATATTATTCAAAACAAATTCTGAGAAATTGTCATCCATATATGTCCTTTTTCCCAGATATCTTAATCATCTGTTATTATTTGCTTCTGTATGTGATCTAAAAATGCTCATTAAACCCTTTGTTTCTCACGTCAATGCGCTGCATCTGCCCTTAGAAATCCATACCTTCTTCCACTGCAGATACTGGTTCCTTTCTCTGTCTTCCTACCTATGTGTCAACTGAATGTGCAGGTGATAGGAGTATAATGAGGAATACAGAAATGCCATAGGCCATATAGCCATACGACAAACTAGTTTATCTCACCCCTTTTGCCCCCTCCACTTGATCTTTGCTCCAGGGCATTTTTCCATGCCATTGAGCTAGGAGCTGCCTTTAAAAAATATAACAGGCAAGATCATTTTTTCCTTTGTGAAATCCTCACAGATAAAAATTGCTTCTTTGCAGGTCTTGTGAAAGGTGTAAGATTCTCTCAAGGGCTGTTAAATACAGGCATTTTTATGTCAAGGATAATTTTTTAAGTCCAGGTTATTATTGTATTCTCTCCCACAGGAAAGGGAGAACTTTTCTCAGTGTAATTTAACACTTTCAGTTCCCTAAAACTGAGATCATAGACATGAAGCCATAATAACTGTTAGCATGAAAAGAATAATTTAATTTATAATCCATTTTATGACCTTTAATGAGATTTTTACAGAAGGAATCCAGATGCCAAAACCTAGAGCAGTGAAGCCATGAAGTACTTTTCCAAAATGTAAAGAATGACAAGTAGAGAATAAGGACTTTAAATGGTAAGGATTTAGTAAGACCTGCATTACTCTCAAGTGGTCTGACACTCCTGTGTAACCTATTTTCCAAAATAAAGTTAAATTCAATGCTATTTCTCCTCTGTATCGCATTTCATGTACCCCATATTGCATATACATACTACACAGTACACAAAGTACTGCAATCTCTGCTTTTGCAATCAGGTGAAACTCCTTTCAAGGCAAAGGGTTAGTACTCTTTTAGTAGCTTGGTCTAGTATCAGAAAATGTCACATAGTGAGTAGTGTTGCTTAAAAGGCTGTAGGAAACTAGCTTATTTTGCAATCAATATTTCTTCTCTTTCCAAACTGTTGTAGAAAACTCACGCTCTCTGTACATTTCAAATCAGTGTTCAGTCTGCTGGTGTTTCTAGTTTGGTTTCTGAGAAGACAAGTGTCCAGTGCAGTAGTAGGAGAGAATTCCCGTTTTGAAGTTCAGTCTTGCTCTGAAAAGCAGTGGTTGCCAGCTCTTGTAAGGTAGCAGTTGTATTAATGTGAAAGTTTATGTCGATGTTTGTCCTCAGAACATTTCTGTGAGAATCCATGCTATGGTCTTTGTTGCAGAAGAATCTTTAATTTAAAAATAAGCATGGTGTAAGACGGAGACACTTTTACACCAAAGAACCTAGGGAGGGTCAGTAGTACATTAAGGTAATTCAGCAGAAATGTACAGAATGGTTTAGTGTCACTTTTCTTTTTTCTTTTTTTTCTTTTTTTTTTTAAACTGAAGCATCTGTTTGTGATTCCTGACTAGATATCACGTATCTGGATGAACAGAGTTTCAATGCCTCATTAAAGGCAAGTTCCAAGTGACAGCAGATGGAGTTGGAGCTAGGATTATTTGTAAGGAAAGTGAGAGCTGAGGGTGTTTGGTTTCAGTTTTAAGAATCAAGCCCCCTGCCTTGGTTAGCACTGAGATATTTGGATTTGATACAGATTGATAAGGAGATTACCAGAGCAGAGAGATACTAAGCAACCTTAGATCACCTGATTAGGACCTGGATTTATTCACTGCAACATGGAGAAACAGTTAGTAAGGGCACAATGAGAGAGTATTCAGCTGTGGCAAAGCTTGCTTTGAGAATTTAGGAATTAATATTGAAAGACTTGTGGGTTGGAAACACAGGGAGCTCAAAGTTGGATGATCTTCTGAAGCCTGATTAAGAAAGTTATGATTTCTCTTACTGAAGAAAGTAAGAGGTAGACAGTATGTCTTCGTGAAGAGTGGTGAAAAATACTGGCTAGGTGGAGAGTGTCTCTGGTAAAGAGATTTTAGTCAGGTCTTTTCATGGTAATCAAAATGTCTTTGAAAGTCAGGTTCCTGCAGTGTATGAAGGAAAAGAGTGAGCAGATCGGATTTCCTCACCAGGATTGCCTGATCTGTAAGATGTGGCATCTGAGGTTGGCTTTGGGTTTGGCTGGGAGACCGTTGAACAGAGCTGGCTACCCAGAGATTCCCCCCTGACCTGAGCAAGCCTGCATTATACACATCTTAGAATATAAACAGAAATACTCAATGCCTGTTGTTACACACCTTTGCACACACAGGCTAACATCAATGAGCAACGATAGTTGTCTAAATGCTTTTATTGGTTCTTTTTATTTTTTGAATGCTTTGTGGTGCTTTTGACAAACACCAAGCGGGGCCTTCAGCAGGGAGCTGTGGCAGGTCCCCTTATCTTAAGAGGATAAATATGATACGGTAACTTTTATGTGTGAATAAGTTTTTAGGTCTAAAGGTGATATTTTTTACCCAAATCAGAGTGACTAATGTTCAGGAGTGCACATGGTTTGTAATGTTCCCATGTTGTTGTTCTGTCTCCAGAGAGGAGATCCTCCAATTTACTGCCCCTGGACAAGCCTCCCACATTAAGTGTCCCTGCACAGCATGTGTCCAGGAGGGCACAGGCTGTGCTGTGCATTGTCACAAAAATGGAATCAATCAGCCTGTTGGATTACAAACACAACATATATTTACTCATTTGATACAGAATCTTGTTTGATTTTGGTTTTTTTTTTTTTTGTTTTCACTTTTGATTTGAAAATGGGAAAAATGTAAATTTCAGCCAATTGCAGGCAGCATTAATCTTGGTGACAAACTGAAAAAACAAAAGGAGATAATCTTGATCCAGACAATAAGAGAGGGATGTCTTCCTTGTTTATGTTGTATGATGGTCAAGGCAAAATAATTTTATTCACCTAAACCAGAAAGCAGTGATTCTTGGGTGTTTGTTGCCATACAGTAGATTCAGCATGTTTGGTGCTTTATTTTTAATTAAAGCTTGTCAAACTTAAATTGCAACTCTACATAAGATCTTTAAAGTCTCTGATTAAACTGAATAGCTTATTCAATAGATGCAGAATTAATATTTTTAAAGAATTCTTTAATATGGCTTAAGAACCTTTTTTTTTTTTGATGAAGGTGTCTGTCCTGGTTTAAGCTAGGATAGAGTTAATTTTCTTCCTAGTAGCTGGTACAGTGCTGTGGTTTGGATTTAGTGTGAGAATATTGTTGATAACACATGGATGTTCTAGTTGTTGCTAAGTAGCGCTTATCATAAGTCAAGGACTTTTCAGCTTCTCATGCCCTGCCAGTGAAAAGGCTGGAGGGGCACAAGCTGGGAAGGGCCACAGCCAGCACAGGTGATCTAATCTCTCCAAAGGGGTATTCCATACCAGAGGATGTTATGCCCAATATATAAACTGAGGGGGAAAGGGTCATCTGGAGGAGGCCAATTGCTGCTTGGGGACTGGCTGGGCATCAGTAATTATTATTATTATTATCATCTATATAATAATATAGATTATTAATATGATATATGTTTTAATATGACATAATTTTAATATAATTATTGATATAACGGTGATGGGCTCAAAAAAGCCCACTCTTCTCATCTTTCTGTTATGCTAGGAGCATAGGGAGATATTTCCCTGGTGGCTGATATGAGTGTTGCAAAAAATGCAATTTAAGGCTTTCCGAAGATTAACTCATGATGTGTGAGACTGTGACCACGAAAAGCTAAGCACCCTTCAGACCTCTGTGATTGTGTGACATATTCAGCATTTTAAAAACCCAGGCGATTTAAATATAGCTAGGAGGCTAAGGAAGATTTAAAAATCTTAGCCAAAAGTCTTAAAATATCAAAGGGAAATAAGTCGAAAAGTTACGCACATGGTGTGATGGTTTTTGGGTTGGTGTCAATTATACAAGTTGATTGGAATTAAGTAAAACTCTATCAATACTGGGAAAGCAGGTGGTTGGACCCAATTTAATCAGTTTCTTCCCTCCCCAGTCCTAACTGGATATCTTTGAACTTAGTGTTTTTTGTTGGAAAATGGCTGTGGGCTAAAATCAAATTTTTCACTGGATTTTTGAGGCCCTATCCTTCCAGTACTGTCTACAGATTTCAACAGAAGCAATGAGGGGGGAAAAAAGACCACATGCAGAAGATACAAAAGTTATCCATTAGCTAAATCACCCATAATAAAAAATCAAAGCTAAAAAGAACAACAAACCACCACCAACAAAAACAAAATCAAGCTGTCCATCTGATGACAGAGCTGTTCTCTCCAAGAACCCTTTAAGCCAATGACTGCTTTATGAGGCTCCAAGGGCAAAAAAGCTTCTGCATTTTGTTTCAAGACTGCAGTGATAGAAGATTCTTAGAGGATTTAGTTCACTCCCATCAGTTCCTCCACTGATACTAGTGGGTTTTTTTATAGTGTATAGCTTTGAGGGACTGCATTCTGAGGCTCTATTTCCCTCCTTCCTGAAAATAGGAAAGTAATCCTGCTGCCTTTGGGAGGAGGAGTTGGCTTGGAGGAAAATTATAGTAACATGACATACATAAATAAAAACAAAGGAACTTGTCTGGGGGTACAACAGTGAACATTTATTTACTGTCTTAAGGAGACAGAATTTTGTGACTCTGTAGAAGGTCACCATATGACTTATACCCTACTTAAATTTCACATGAAAGACCACTGTTTTATCTTTTTTTCTTGGACAATTAGTTGGAATTAGAATTTCTTGCCTGTCCTGCACCTGATAGAGCTACCCACACCTTTCTGATACATGATCATGTGTGCAGACTCAGGCAGTTTGTGTAGTAGTAGTGAAGGAAACACAGACTAAAACTATGTTTGCTGCCTGACATTGTCACAGTAGCTGAACCTGTTTTATTGACACTCCAGCATAAGGAAAAAACAAAACACTTCAATTCCCAAGTATCTCCCTCATGCACATCATCCTTTGTTTCACCACTCTGGCTGTGTGAACAACCTTCATCTAGCCCTGAATTCAGAAGCAATGTCTTCTTTTGTCTGCTGAAGAGCTGCCAAACAAAATTTTAAATTTATGTTTTTCTGTTATGAACTTGTAGTAGACTGCTGGCAAGCAAGTCTCTAGTTGAATGAAAGTTAGTGACTACATAAAAAGAAACTGTTGAGCACAGGAAAATAAAAAACTAACTGAAAGAGAATGGAATCTCAATAAGCTGTCTAACTAGTTCTGAATTTGTTTGTTTTAAATATTAAATCTTAAATACTAAACTTTAAATATTAAATATTTAATGTGCAAATCTGTTAAGAACTCTAGCTTCTACAAGATACTAATAAACTGGTCAACAGCACTGTGAAATGTACATTAGATTTTGGACTTTACAAAGTAGGTTAATTGTGTGCTAAACTGAAAATAAACAGCAAGTTTAAATAGTCTTGTCTTAATATACTGTATCATATACTCCAGCATTTGAAGATAAATGTATTTGGAAAAGGAGATGAAATGGGACAAATGTAACATCATGAGTAGAGTATATAGGAATTTCATGGATCATTAATCTTTAATCTTTAAGGTTTCTATTCAAGGCTATAAATATATTAATTCAGCTATCAGTTCTCTATCTTGTTTATGCAGGTCACAGAGGTTGCTATGGTAACCTTGCATTACCAATATAAAGACAGGGAAGGATATGACTTATCTAGATAAATAAAATAATCAAGGGATGCTTACCACCAGCTCCCTAATTAGTGTAATGCATAGGTCCACTGAATGAACACTTAGTCCTGCATGCATTAGACTCTTGACTTGTGGAGTAGGAGAAAGGCCAGCACTTGAAGACAATTTGGTGTGGAACAGGTTAGTAATTGCAAAGGTGCTATTCCCTGGGAAAGCCTATGAATTATGGCATTGTCAAAATTTAAGGCTGGGCAGGCCACTAAATTTTGACAGATGCTCTCTGTGATCCCTTCACCACATTCCCAGGGGAGGATGACAGGGGAACCAGAGAGAGAGACTTTCACAGAATCACAGAATGTTCGGGGTTGAAAGGGACCTCTGAAAATCATCTAGTCCAACCTTCATCCCAGCATACCTAACCACTACACCATAGCCTCAAGTGCTAGATCTACTTTTTTTTTAAACCCCTCCAGGGTTGGTGACTCCACCACCTCCCTGGGCAGCCTGTTCCAGTGCCTCACCACTCGTTCAGTAAAGAACTTCCCCCGAATATCCAATCTAAACTTACCCTGACGCAACTTGAGGCCATTTCCCCTTGTCCTGTCATTAGTAATTAGAGAGAAGAGACCAGCACCAGCCTCACTACAGCCTCCTTTTAGGTAGTTGTAGAGGGCAATAAGGTCTCCTCTCAGCCTCCTCTTCTCCAGACTAAACAAACCCAGTTCCCTCAGCCGCTCTTCATAGGGCATGTTTTCCAGACCTCTCACAAGCCTTGTTGCCCTTCTCTGCACCCGCTCCAGCACCTCGATGTCCTTCTTATACTTTGAAGTTGAAAAGAAAATTGAACCAGTTTAATGAAAAAGAATAATACCAAGAATAGCAATGAAGATGTTAAACTATATACAGATATCATACAAGCACGCAAATGTATTCAAAGATACAAGAGAATATCCTAATATAGAACCTGTGTCTTGCTGACCACAACTAGGTCCTGAGCAGGAAAAAAAGTTCCAGACTGGACTCGGCAGCAGAGGGGAGTGCTTGAACCCAGTGTCCCAATGACAGTCCAATAAAAGCCACAAACAAACAAACCAAGAAAAAACAGAAAAGGAGCTGTGCCACTCCCACCCAGGGAGACAAGGGAAGACAACCTGTCACATTGACTGGTATTTCTTTGCAGTATGGAAACAGGAGGCAGTAAAGCCAGCAAGACAAGAGATGAAAAATTGCCAATAGCAATCCTTCCAACAGAGCAAGCACTAAAGGCCTCAGGGCTCTTCTTGGGGACCATTATATACTGAGCACCATGGGAAGGAACACTGTGATTGGTCCATTTGGGTCACCTGACCCATCCTCTCCTCCCCATAGGCACAGCTGCCCCCCTCCCCCACTGTGGTTACCATGTGGTCCAGGCAGCCCCAGAGAACTTTTATCCTGGTGCTCTCAAACCGGGACAGGCATGTATGATGTTCATTTGTTGCAATCTGCAATACCACTGTCAAAAGACAGTCCAGTATGGATCTCATGTGGAACCTGCTCTCAGTTTGGATATTTTGAATAGCAAGAAAAAATGGTTTCTGTGAAGCTGAGGTGAGTCCACATTGTTGAATAATGTTGTTAAATCACACAACCTGGTGCTACTGGGCACTAGGAGTCTCATCTTATGGGATAAAAGACTAGATTACACGACAGTTAGATAAGAGGTGTCATTAGATGTTAGTGCTGGTCTGTCATGGGGATCTGTCCTGATGAAAAATTAATGAAAAGTTGTAAATGGGAAGAAGCAGCAAATCTCTGAATTGGATTTTCCTATGGGTTGAATACTTGTGACAATTACTCCAGGGGCTTGAGCCCCAGCTGAAGCTTTGTATACCTTTGGTATGCAGAGGACCCACGTGAAGTCTATAAGGGGGAAAACTAGCTTGCATAGCGTTTTCTATAGTGAGTAAGATTTTTGTGGGATTTGCTTTCTTTTCCAAGGTATCTGAGTTCTTGGTAACATGTAGGAAATTTGAGGCTTTTTGCCTAAATTGGTTTTAGTTAATTATGACCATTGGGTTCAAAAGTAATGCAGGTACAGAGTCACAATAGTGGTGAATGCTCCGTTTCCATTGGAAACCAAGCCTAAAAATACTCATGCAGCCACAGCTTAACTGTGCTACCAACTGAAGTAGCTGGCTAAGCCTATGAAATAACACTTGAGCCTAAGCCAGTGAAATAAAATAAAGAGTTTAAGTTGTAGTCTCTTGTGAGCCTTCTTTCAGCCTTCAGTTCTACAAAGGAAACCTCTTGCTGCTTTAGAAGGGTGTCAGCTCTTTTTCTTTTTGTCTGGCCCTGAAAAGACAGATCAGTTTTGTGACTTGCTTTGTTGAGACTGTCAGCCCACTCCCTGCAAGAGGCTGCTGCTGTCCTGGCAGCCTTCTGCAGGCGGGAAAAGGGAAAGAAAGATTCTGCATCAGCAATTCCATTCATATTGGTTTCCTTTCCTCCTTCTCAGCACGAAGGTGGTTTTGTCTGTGCTCAAGAACCAAGTAAAAAGTTTGGCTGTGAAATGAGCTCTTCTCTGGAGAAAAGGGAAAAAGGGTAAAAGATGGAATATACAACTTATACCCACTCCCTCCTGCAGGTGATAGGCTAGAGATGGCTTTTGCATTAGCTTGTTGTTGTTTCATATAGCTGCAGAGAAGCTAATGAGACAGCAGTTGCTGGTTTTGAATCCTTGACAGAAGTAATTTTGTAAATCGTAATACCCTACTAATTTTATGATGCAGTTAGATAGGAGACAACTTGAAAGAAAGTGTGTTTGGCCCCATTGGTGGGACACAGGGAACAGCTGGGTATTTGTAATTTGCTCACATTGGTATTTGTTTCAGTTCAGAATCTTTGGTGCTGTCGGAAAAGTGGGAGAGAGGTATACCAGCTAACCCTTGCAGGTAACGCCCACCAAGGCATCTCAAGATGGTCATTACTTGAGCAAACTGGATAACATTAAACTCATTGAAATTAAAATCCTCCCAATAGTTCCCACCAGTGTGTAATCTCTGCTGATAAAGCAAATTCTGACCCTGAAAAGCTCTTATTCCTATTGCTTGTTCCATGTGTAATCCACGTTATTCTTTCTGTCAGTGATGAGGTAGATATCTGAACACAGAGGAGTCTCTTGCATGTATTAGTCTTATGAAAAGATAGCCACAGGCAAAGCACTGTTGAGCGTCTTTCAGACTACAGTGATAAGAGGACAGGCATGGTCCATTTACTCAGGCCAGTTGGGTACCAAAATCACATGGGTAAGAGTGCCTAACTCTGTGCTTAAATCCCTTGGACAAAGACAGAGGAAGTTGAGAGGGATGTGTGTATTTCCTGTTGCTTCCACAAAAGACAGTGGTTTACATATTTTGAAGTGAAGAAAGAAAATACAGTGCCCCCATAAGAAATGTTAATGAAGTTAGCGTGTCTGAAAGACGTTTGGTGTCATTGTTCATAAGCTTGGTGCCCTTTTTCAGGCTGAAGGCTGTGGCATTTGCAGGATAATCAGCTACATAGTCCTCAAGCAAAGATGTATGGGATACAGAATGTCTGGGTAATTAACCATGACAATCTCCTTCCATTTTTTTTTTGATAAAAAATACTTAGAGAACTGACCTTTGTCTCTGGTGTCTGGTACTGCAAGTTCAGTGTTGGCTTGGGGTTTGAATGGAGATAAATCACACACATTCTATTCCTCATAGCTGCAGACAGACAGATATGAGCCATGGAAGAGGCTGCAGACTGTAGAGCTACTCTTCATCAGAGAAGGACACCAGTTAAACCTGTTCATCCCATCTTCTGAAGACATGACATGAAAATCTATTTATATGGGAGTGAGGAAGGGTGGAAAAAAAATAAGGGTGAATGAATCATTATATTTAAAAACTAGTTAATGCTTTCAGTGAAGGTCTATTTTTCCCTTTGAGCTTGCCAACATCCCTTAATTCATATCACTTAGAATAAAATGACTTCTGGGTGTAAGGAAGATTTGAATTGTCTCTTTTGTATTGCTAAATAATGATTACCTGGGGAGATGCAAAATGTAAATTGAATATGAATGATGTATAGCTGGTAATATCTTAGATGCATTATCTTCAACCTGAAGCCTTCAGTCAGAAAAGAAGGTCATCTATTATCATTAAAGAGCACAGTTGCAGGTATTTATATTTTGATTTTCCTGCTTTTTTGAGTTGAAGTTTCTTCTCATAAAGCATACAACACTTTTCTGAGGAAACATGTGCCATGACTTCTTCTTATAGTGTTTTGTGATAGAGCAAGCAGAGGATCTGCACTTTGTCGAGTGATCATCTTCATTAGTTTTCTGGAAATGTGCAATTTGTCCCTTTCTTTTCTGTACAATCTCTCTTTGTACAGTTGCTGTGTTAACAATTCACACCATGAAAACATTAAGCCTCACTTTCAACAATCTGTGTTCCCGTGTTGGAATTAGATTTTTCTTCCAGATACACCATTACAGCTACCTTCACATTAGACTGAGCAGTGTCGAAGATGTACTAGTTAGTCCCATGTTATTCCCTTTCATGCTTTGCCGAATGACAGAGGGCATGTTTCTCAAACTTCAGAGCTCATTTTTCACATTTATAAAATAGGACTGGAATTATTGATAGTAATAGCATATAACATAGTCAATCCCAGCTAGTTGGGGCAAGATTGTACTGGACAAATATGCTGGAAGGAGAGAAGTATAGCCTGCTTCAAATTCATCTTCAGATATTCCCAATGAGAATAGGCAAACTAGAAGCAGAGAGGAAGTTGTGTCTGCTCTCCTGTTTGCTGAAGTGAAGTGGGACCAGTTATAGTTGGTCTCCTTAAAAATATCTGGGTTTGTCTTTCTGTGGAGCCATGGAGAAGCTTTGGGTCTCTGAGGCTAGAAGAGTTCTGCACTGCTGAAGACTGAGGTTAGTGGCATAAATCCCCACCAATGAAGTGCATATGCAACAATGGAATTGGTATTTAAATGAACTCTGCTTTTTTAGTTGTTATACTCCTTCTATGTTTTTTTGATGTTTAAGCTGTGTTATTACACCTAACAAAATGTTTGCGGTTACCTGCTGTGATTTTGAATAATTCATGCCGTTTGTATGCAACTTGGGACCATCATACATTATCTCTGGAGAAAATCAAAGGTTCCTTCACTGGTTTCGTGTCTTTGAAGGTTAATGGAAGGCAGGTTCTGGCTCCTACAGTCTTCTGTCTAAAAGTTGAGTTTGAACCAGCCCAGCAAATTAAAGAAAGCATAATGAGGGTATAGTGTTCTCAGTATGTTTGAAATACTTTTATGAAATCGCTTGCTAGGATAAAAGTAACCTGAGTAAATCATCCCAGGACCTCTATAAACTACAGTGTCTTGTACATTCAGTTAATTGTTTCCGCAGATGAAAGCAATGGAAACATTGTGTTTATCCTAAGGCAGTGTTACTGCAGCTCTCAATTTAATTTTATTTCATTTCCTTTTCTTAATGGATGGTTTAACCAAATCTAAAAATAAAAATCTATTCCTTTCAATTATGGTTGGGATTTTCTTACGTGAGTTTTGTGAGTTGCCCTGAGAACAAGAAAACACTAAAGTAAAGTCGGCAATTTAGTGTCATGCCAACCCTTGCTTCTAGTTTTTTTTGGCCGAGTTTAGTGCTAGATAAATGACAGGTCTGAGGAGTCCAGCTGTCAACTGATACTGGCAGGTAACTTCTGAACAAAAATAAATGTGGTATGTCTGTTTTTTTCAGAAGAGAGTCAGTGGGAATACTCCACTGTGAAAAGTCATCATGTCAGAAAAATTTTTTAAAAAAAATATTTCTCTTCCCCAGCCTGGCGTGTGCTGTGGAGTCACTTCATTCTGCTGCTGCCTGCACTTCGTTACAGTCTCAGGATTGTATTGACTCCATCTTTATATGATCTGTATCAGCCAAGATCTTTCAGAGTGCAAGGCTGAAATCTACTTTCTGGCTATCTTCATGGACAGTTATGAAATATTTTCTAATTTTTCCAAGCGATGAAAACGCAGGTCCTCTGAACATGAAGTAGAGTGGCTTAATGTTAAAACAAAGGTCATTGCTAAAGGTTAACTGCCTTATAAATAGCCAGATTGTTCCTTCCACTCACTACAAGTTTAATCTGTTTAATATATGCACAGTCAGGGAAAAGCTGTAAATATAATGCTAAAAGCAGACCCTTGGAACTATTGCTCTTGCTTTTCTTCAGCTTATGCAACTGTTTGCAGTAGCTTATTGCCAACAGAACTGTTGCATCCTAGTGCTTTGGGCTTAATCTTAAAAGTCTCCTGAATATGCTGTTCCCATTCCAACACTCTCGAACAGATCTGTGTGAGGAGGGTTTGCAAAACCAAGTCGTTAACTGAAAGCCACAAATACATCACCACCTGCTTAAGCCATCAGTCTAGAACTGAGCTAGTTCATGAAGTTATGCCAGCTCAAGTCCTGGCTAAAAAAAAACCCTAGTAACCAAACATTTTGGCCACAAGAAGCCTGCTCCTCAAACCTTATCCAGACAGTTCATTCCACCTGCTTCTCCCCTTGCAAATGACTGAAGTTCCTTCACAGTTTTCCAGTGAGTCTTGCTGATCTTTCAACTGCAGTTTCATGTCCATTGATAGCTGTTCTTTACTCACCTGCCTAAAAATCTTACCTGCAGCAGTTATCTGCATCCATAGCCTCTGCAGACAGACACAGATCATCTTTGGCAGTAAATAGCATTCTTGCTCTAAAGGCGTGTAAATCCACTGAAGGTGATGAGGTGATCCAGGAAATCGCCACCCTCATAAATTCCTGGGACCTGGACCGTGTGCTGGAGGCATCGTGTCATCTCTAACACCTGTCTGCCAGTGGTTATCTCCTCAAACTCCTTATAAAATTATAGTCTGATGCATTAACAAGGTGTAGGAGGGAAGGGTATATTTAATGTAAATTTAGTCAGGAAGTCTTTGTAGCTAATTTCTTAAAGTGAGTGAGGAAAGCTGATGGAGTGTGATAGACATACAGAATTTTTTTCCTGCTTTCAGAATAGATAGTATTGATTAACTGGGCTTAGGATAGCACTGCATATATTAACTAACTGATCATAAAATTGCTCAGTGGCTACGCCTGCTCTGTGGATGAAGTTAACAGGCCATGCTCTGGATGTAAAACCATAGCTTTTGGTGAACCTGGCATCAAATTATTGTCCTGACCCAGTGTAAATATTTTAATTTGTGGTAAAAATGAAACCAAATGCAAGAAAAGAAAGTGTGAAGCCATAGCTATAAAGTGGACTGTTTATTCTGAAAAGTTGAACTCAGAGTAATGCTAGGGAAATCCTCCTTCACATATGCTGCACAGCGTAGGTACCCCTGAGAGATAGAAAAGACTTGTCTATCAATCATCTTTCTAGTTTACATGCCAAGTCTAATTTTCTTTCTGGTTTGTGCTTGTCAGTCATGCTCTCTTATCTGCTAAATCAGCCTCCACTCTTTTCTTGGTGCTATTCCGCAGGCACAGGCTACCATTCTGCAGGCACGGGCTGCGCAACACACCTTGTTCCTAGTACACCACCTTGCATTTAACTGTATTAGAATATTTGTAGAAAATCAGTGATTTCATTTCAAACCAGCTGGAGTTAGAAGTTAGAGTTACCTTTTTCATCTGGAACTGGGATTTCTATAGATATCTACATGTATTTGATACCTGAATAAAACATATCATGATGCCTACAGTGGTAGGTACTATCTGTTGTTCTCAGGTGTGAGTGCACATCGTGGATCGGTGCATGCCTCATTTCAGTGTGAGAACTGGGTGCGCCTGCTGTTGACTTGTGTTCATTTCCCTTCACAATACCTTGAAGTGCTTTTAATGGAGAGAAAATTTTTACAACATCCAAGTCCTGATAGAGTCTCCTTCTTACTGTGTCCTGTGGACATGTATGAAGTCCCTGACCATTGCCATACCTGTTTCACAGGGGTGACTGGCGAATGTGTGACAAAATGGAGAAGGTCAGAGAAAAAAGCAAGAAGCAGCAGTAAGAAAATGTGATAAACTCACAAATTAACAGCCGAACTTACAACAGTATATTATTACAACTAATTTGAATTAACTCAAAATATTTTCTTTCCAGAAACAAAACTGCAGTTGAATGGACAGGCACTAGTGAATTACACACACAAAAAAGATGTATGAAAATGACCCAGTGTGTCTGATTGTAAGCACCAGTCTGAGGACGTGTGACAGGTCTCTGGAAAATTGAAGACCGAGATTTCAGTGGGTCTTCTTTAACAAGAAAAAGAAGATGGACATGAGCCTTTGACGAACAGTGCACAAGGTTATGTAGCAGTCACAGCATGGTCTGTCTTAATTATTTGGGACAGAGAACCAGATGCATCACTGTTACATAAGCCTGCTGACCTGCATATCGAGCTTTGTGGTAATAGGAGTTTCAGAAAAATAAATTCTGTTCAACTGAGCCAACATGAAGGCATGAAATTACTATCTTTTTAAGTTTTAGTGCTCTCTACTTGCTTTCTCTGTAGTTGTGTGGCTATACAAGTACTTTTAAAGAGGAAACCCCCACAAAACATGTTATTCCCTAAAGGGCCTGGATTTGAAAACAAAATTGGGAGGGCATGAACGCCTGGAATCAAGAGGAAGGGTGAGGAAGGAATGTGATGAATGCTCAGTCTGCTGAGTAATGGTACAATCTGTATATTTAGGGAATGGGACCACAAGATGTGTTGTACACCAGCCATAACAGCCTGTTATTTAAGTGATGCAGCATGAAAAAAGATCATGCCATTTTGCAAAGAATTTTACTAATTTGTTTAATTTGATTTTATTCTGATTTTAAATGAAAAGTATTTTTTTGAAATAGAATAGAATATTTTCAGTTGGAAGGGACCTACAACAATCATCTAGTCCAAAGTTAATAACACCTTGAACCAGAGGCATCAGTATATCTGAGGGTCCTCAGCTCAAGGAATTCTATCTGAATCCTCTGGCTGCGTGGGATGCCAAAGAGTTGCACGTTTCCAGAGATTCCAGATTCTTGCTGCTTTTCTTTCTGCCTGGTGGGCTAACAGAGAGGTGGCAGCCTTGGAGTTTATAAGCAGGGATACTCTGCTGTGAGTTTCTTGGCATCCTGCCTAATGAGATCTGTAGAGGAGCCAGCAGCTTAGGAGCTCTGCAGTCTCTGAGACAATCCTGGAGCAATAACTCCTTTCAAACTCCCACTCTCTGTCAGCCTGCCAGAAGTGCTGTTGAAGAGCAGGGAAGGGGACCTGGCAGGAAATCAGGTGTGATTTCTGCAGCCTCATCAAAATCAAATGTCCTGTTCAAAATGTTTCTGACCACTTTTAGTAACCCCATGCAGAAACCCGAACATGTCAACACCTGATCCTAGAGGTCCTGCATCCCCTTGGTTTAGATATAAGGAGTGTAAAGCTCAGTGAGGCAGAAGAGAGATTTACACCATCCTAATATCTCTGTATATGGAAGGGGGGTCAGCTGCAGCTCTTCACATAGCACTAGACTGCCTGTGGCCCACAAATCCCAGTTGTCCTAATGGTGTTGGAGTTATTCTTGACTGCCATAGTGGCTAATATGATGGTACTGGAAAGGTAGATGAAATACGTATTGGCACTCTGTGCTTTTTCCCATGCTTGCTTTACGATTGGCCTTGAGGTCTATGTTTAAGTAGATACTGGTCCAAACCATTCGGATAGAAGAATTGTCTGGGCACACGTATGTAACAAACGTACTTAAAATTCAATACAGATATTTTCAATGTAAGTTACAGCAGTATAAAAGTTACTATAATTTTACTTATAATCTACAGCTACAGAGTGGTGTTTCAGCAGCTGGGGAACCCTGGAAGATGAGCGTGTTCTTGCTTTTTCTAGCCGTAGAACAGGAAGATGATAATACAACAGGCCCTGTGGCTCACTGCCATGGCTATGGCCCCTGCAGGGTGAAATAGGACTAATGATGCAATGCAAAATTGCCCAAATGACAGAGAGAATCTGGGCCACTGCGTTCATCTTGTCTGATTTCCAAATTTTTCAGTGCTCAGGGGGACAGGATTATAACAAAGTTTGACTTCCTGCTATGTAGGTCATGTGCTATGTGCTGAGTCCTCCAGCACAGGGGTAAAGCTGGACCAGGGGAACTTGCTTTGCCTCTGTAAATATTGATGGAGGTAGCAAATATTTTTCATTAATAATTTCCAAATAGTTAGATTTGGGGAAAAAACAATTTAGACCTTTAGTTTTGGTGACGAATTAGAATATGTTCCAGTAACGATGTGTTGCAGTTATCAAACTCCACAGACTTTAGACTGCTGCCTCTGAGCAAAATTCACTCTTGGTCTGGAGGCTTTCCATGTGATGGATGGGCTGTCTGTCTCTGCTGTGGGGTGTTCAAAGGTACCATAGCCCTAGTGACCATGGCTGTGCATCTGCTGTCTCTGGCAGACAGGGCTGAGCCAACTGACACTCAGATCTACAGTAGGTTGATCAAGGAACAGCCTGAGGAAGTAACCACAGAAAGCCTACAATCTGCTCACAAACTTGTAATGATGCTGCTTTGATTAGTACTTTGAAAAACAAAAATAAAAAATCCAACCTAGTCTAGCCGTTATTCTGACTTGTAACAGGCCTTTGTAAAGATCAGGCAAGGAAAAACAAAACAGAAGAATTCAAATATTCATGTGCTCCTATATTTCTAAGCTTTTGCTATGGACTGCAGAGCATCTAGACATTCTTTTCCTCAGATGCTACTTAATCTGTTCTGGATAAACATACATCAGTTTTCCCTGTGTCGTTGGAGAGCCAGCGAGATACAAAAGAGCTTTACTGAAATATGAAGTCACTTGCCCCTTTTTCTTAGCCAGCAGCAGCAAGGCAAACGTTCCGATCAGTTCCTTGTATGACTGTGCATTTTGGGGGAAGATATTCCTTTGTTACTGCTGCAGCAGTTAAAAAATGTGTCTTAGGGGGAGGCAATAACTCCAAAACCATCTTTAGTGACTAAACGTTATACTCTAAATATGCAGTGTCGCTGCTGATTCTCCCAGTCTCCTGTGAGTCATAAAATCTTTTCTCCTACTAAGTGAAACATTCTTAATGACCTCAGCTTTTTAAAAAAATGCCTGTGACTTCCATTAAGTCAATTAATTTAAATGAATGGTTTTCTGTAGGACATTTGTAGTGCTTTTCAGATTATTAAAATTCCTGAAGCACAGTAGGCAGATCTGTGTTTGCAGACTTCTCTCCGTAGGACAAAGCCCCTCTGGCCTGAAGGTTGTTGTGGTTTAGATGAATGCAACCCTTGGTCTTTTGGGAAGCCTTTACCCATGCAAATGTGAATAGAATTGCCTGGGAAGATAAACTAGTAGAGATAGGTCCAGAGACTGAAGAGCTCAAATGGTCTCTGCTTGCAAGGACCTTATGTTCATAAAATCATAGAATGTTCAGGGTTGGAAGGGACCTCTAGAGATCATCTAGTCCAACCCCCCTGCCAGAGCAGGATCCCCTAGGGCAGCCACACATGAACACATCCGGGCAGGTTTTGAAAGTCTCCAGAGAAGGAGACTCCACACCCTCTCTGGGAAGCCTGTGCCAGTGCTCTGTCACCCTCACAGGAAAGAAGTTTCTCCTCACGTTGAGGTGGAACTCCCTATGTTCTAACCTAAACCCGTTATTTCTTGTTCTATTACTGGGCACCACTGAGAGGAGGTTGTCGCCTTCTTCTTGACACCCACCCCTCAGATATTTATACACATTAATAAGGTCTCCTTTAGAGGCTAAACAGCCCCAGTTCTCTCAGTCTCTCTTCATAGGAGAGATGTTCAAGTCCCTTCCTCATCCTCGTAGCTCTCCATTGGACTCTCTCCAGTAGGTCCCTGTCTCTCTTGGACTGGGGAACCCAAAACTGGACACAGTATTCCAGGTTTGGTCTCACCAGGGCAGAGTAGATGAGGAGGAGAACCTCCCTAGACCTGCTGGACACACTTTTCTTGATGCACCCCAGGATCCTATTGGCTCTTTTGGCCACAAGGGCACGTTGCTGTCCCATGGACAACTTACTGTACACTAGGACTCCAAGGTATTATGTTGTCCTGATTATGATTTTTGCTCTTCAATCCCAGCAGGTCTTTCAGATTCTTGTGGTTGTACGTACCTCCTTGGCTTCCCCAGCAGCTCCCACAGGTGCTGCTCTGAGGCTTTCCCTTCATAATGTGTCAATCCAATTGGCAGTGCTTTGCTGCAAAGAGATTGAATCCAAGTCAGCATGAATGCCTGTTTTTACAAGATTCATGGCTGTTACCTATTGCATTGGAAGAGATATCTCTTCCAATGGTCTTCTACAACTTGTCTGCAAAACTGATATTACACATTATCAGCAGAACTTTGTGATTAAAATTTTGATATTAAGGATGCCTCTCTGAGAAACTGTAAGGGAAAAGAGTGGCCCAGAAGCCCCCAAAATTTGGCAATATCCAGGCTGAACATGATTCTATTGTGTATTTTGGTGGGGGAGCTCTGGGACAGTTGAGGGTCAATTGGGCTGTTGCATATTCAGCACTGGAAGAAACACTGTATGTCCCAGTTGTAACTGGATGTATTATGGTGCCAAAGCACACAGTGAAGTACATAAGAAGTACTTGTGGTTGTTGCTACTGTGTGCTGCTGTTGGTAATTTTTTTATAATGCTTACTTTTTCAACCGTCCTCAGCAAAATATGTACATGATAGCTATTGTCTCCACTTCTGGCTTGACAAGATAATCCTTCTGAAATTTCCTTTTCTGTTGTACTGGGTTGTCTTATTGTTTTGAGATGTTTCTCAAAACCAAGATTCCTGCTATATAGTAGGTACCACTGCCATCATATTAGCATGTCATGCTGTTTTATCTATGTGATGTGAGGTTAACTCATTTGTAGTAGCCTTTAAATCCATTATAAATATCTTAATGGGACAGATGTAAATAACACTCAGTTCATGTCCTCAATCTACCTTAGCACAGAAAAGATCCCATATTTAATAAGTGCTGTTCAATTTTCAAGGCTAGTAAAAGCCCTGGGATATATAAATGAGATGGTACCTGTACAGGAAAATTAAATCAGTAAAAGAAACAAGGTCTTTTGGAAGATGCTGTGAATACAAGGGTGTTTTAATTCTTTCTTATTTTAACTTGGAATAGGGCCACTCTTTAATTAGGATTAGCACCGGACGAACTCTATCATTAGAAAAAAAACAACCAAACCCCAACATTCCAGCTGGTTGGGGTTTTTTTGTGTGTGATCTTGACAATCTGTCATCAGACTTTGAGGTTTCCTAGTTTGTCATTTTAAATTGTTGGACTGCTTCATATCAGCGTGTTTCAGTCTAAGCTTCTTGGCAAGCTGGCTTGCTTTGGCTGCGTTTTCAAGATTTTTGGGTTAGAAATTGATCTCATCAGTGTGTATGTTACTGCTGCCTGCCTGCAAAGTTGTGGAATATTTGATGAACAGGAGGTTAGACGTTAGGATTCTTTTCTAAGCATCTCCATCTCAAACCTGCAAAGGATTGCAAAGACATTATTCTAGAAGACTTTTTTTTTGAAAGCAAGTCTATTATTTCTATATATAGTGATAGACAATAAATTCATTTTATCAGAGTTACTTCACTAGTCTCATAAGATACAAGCTTAAAGCAAGAGCAGTGATGTTGAATCAGGTCTATAACACTATTTAATGTTTTATTTAGTGTACCTTTATTAAGCACAAAAATGTAGAATAACATGGTTTCATTTTCTAACAGAAGAGAATATGATTTATTTGTGTTTTTTTGCAGCCATGGTTAGTTGATTGGGGTTTTCCCTCAGATGCAACTGGCGTAGATTTTCCTTTCCTCTGAGACATAGGCAAGCTCTGTGGCCCTGGGTTGTAATTTGGATCAATATGTCTTCATTCAGAGTTTAATGAGATTCACACCTCTTGAGCTCTAATGTGAATCCATCAGTTAGAAATGAATTTTGTAAGCAGCAATTTGTGAATGAGAAGACTACACTGAATGCCATTTGATATTCTTTTTTCCAAACACAGAAATCAAATGTTTTTACAAAGATCAGTATGCTGTTGGTTATATAGGATTTCTTCATCAAAGGGCTGATGGATCCCATGTATATTATGACAAAATGCAGCTTTGCAACATTTCCTTTCTTGTAATCACTTTCTTTTTCACAAGTTTTTCTATTTGCTGGTAACGAAAATGTTTCTAAAGAAAGATGTTTATATTTTAAAACAAGGTACTATAAAACACACAAAATAGTTCATGGCAGGTCATTTTCTATTAATGTGTGTGTGCCACAGATGCATTGCTTTTCTGTAATTAATAGGAATGGTAAATTGACTGGATGCTTATGATTATATTAATTAGACCAAGTAAAATATCTGTAACTTCATCATCAAATATTAAAGAACAGCACAAGCCCTCATGCCTGGCATTTTCTCTCACTTGTGCTACTGTAACTCCAGAAGAGTGGTAGAAGCCAGTGGTGCTTCCGAAATGCTAAAAGAAGGGAAAATACATCACCCTTGATAAGGGCAGAGATGCAACAGAGTAATGCTTTAAGATTTTACAGCAGAAACTCTTTTCAGGTATTGCAGAGTATCCTCTTCGAATATTTTTTTGCAATAACAAAAATACATATTTCCTTGCTGGCTATAAAGAAATTTTATTAATTCCTCAAATTTTGTGCTTTCTTCACTTTAAATATTTCTAATGATACAAAACAATGGAAATACAGTGTACCACCCTGCATATCAGGGTTGACGTACAGAGCACCCACTATGTGCTGTTGACTTCGGATCTTTGCTGCTGTGTGTTGTATACTGAGGAAATGTTTCCAGCATACATTGACGGATTTTATTCAGAACCCAGACTGAAGAAGGTGGAACTGCATGATGGTCCACTGTCTAAACCCACCTCAGATACTTGGAAAATTAGCAGACATTGTTTTGATCTGTTTTTACAGTGGTGTCACCGTATTTCATGTCTTCTTCCAGATGATCAGGATAAAATTTTCCCTCATTATCTTCTCAATGGAAGGAACTATTTAACTTAAAAACTTGTGTGAGCATTCATTATGATTGGACTTGATAATCATAAAGGTCTTTTCTGACCTAAATGATTCCATAATTAATTTAAAAAGAGAATAAGGATTCTCTGAAGATGCCATAGAGATTTTTAGGAATGTATGTAGAGTCCTGCAGCTGTTAGTTGTTTTTTGTTTTGTTTTGTTTTCTTTCCAACTCCACTGTTTGTCTTCAGAGACTTTATATTGACTTGTTTCTTTCTGACTTTGATTCACACTCTGAAACTTTTTGCAAAACTTTTATGGCTTTTTTACCTTCTTAAGGGTAGGAGAGTGGCTTCCACCCTGTGCTTTGCAAAGGACAGAGCCCACACACCCTGGCAGTGGACACAGAGCTCTGCTCCCTAGGAAACTGACTGGAGTGGAGAAGATAAACAAGACAGCCCAGTATGACCTGAGATGGATGGGCTTGTGCAGACCAGTCAGTACTCTTTTGATCATTGTATTCTTTGTATCTTCAGTCTCTGAACAAGCTCAGCTGGCCAGGGCATAGCAATGGCTGTGGCTGGCAGTACTGGTGCTCTCTGAGCTTGCTTAAAAATTGTTAGTTTAGACAGCTGAAGGAGTAGAGCACTTGCTCTGTGAGTAGAGACCAAGGGATCTAAGCTGGTTCACCTTGGAGAAGAGCCAACAGCCTTCCTCAATCTGTGAGGAAGTAATTGAGAACATGAAGCTGGGCTCTTCACAGTGGTGCATGGTGAGACAATGAGACACAATGGGCATAAGCTGAAACAAGAGAGGTTTGGATTAGATATAAGAAAAGCATTTCTCTCATCAGGACAGCCCAGCAGTGGGACGGGCTTCCCAGGGAGGTTGTGCATTCTCCATCCCAGCAGATTTTCAAGATTTGACTAAGCAAGCCCTGAGCAAACTAGTCTGACTTTGGAACTGACTCTGCTTTGAGTAGGCTGATCTAAATGACCTTCTGAGGCTCCTTCCTGTGATCTTATAATTTCCTGATACTTAGCACATGATGAACAAGGATAGATGAGGGGGACTGGGAGCAGCTAGAACATATAAATTCTGATGGCTCTTAGAGGTGGTAAAAGATAGGAGAACATCAAGTGAGTGCATGAAAATGAATCACTGATCTTTGTTATGATGGAAATGTTTCAGTCCTGGCGTAGAGAGCAGTGCACAGTCTTACCACTTATATGTTGCAAAGTTCCCTTTAAGACTCCAATGTCATGAAGAAATCAGTTTTGTTTAATGACCTTCTGGATTAGCAGTTTTTTGTGTTGGTGACTGAAATTGATTTTGCTCGTGATGTTAAGGAACACGAGCCCAGCCTCTGCATCATTGCTCAAGCATGTGCTTTATCCCTAACAAAGAATGGAAGGCCAGCAAATTTCTGAGCACCAGAAATATCCATGCTGAAGCTCTTAGGTCTGCTATTGATAAAGTATCAGCTGGTTTTTAATCACTGTGATGCATGGTTGGAAACCGCACCTTTGTGCTTAAGCACTGGAAATGCTTGGTGAGCATTTTTCTTTGGTAAAATGACATCATGGAAACTTTTTCTATTTTCCCCAAGCATTTCACAAACCAGACTTCCTCCCTGACCAGACTAATTACAAAATAGTTAAGTAGTGGTTTGTGTTGCCATACTGCTTAGCTAGGTAAGTGGTGTGAAGAAAAAGAATAAGACATAGGTGAAAGATAAATATGTCAGGAAAATAAGACTGCAAGGAGCAAAAGGTTTCAAAAACACCTGGAGAATAAAAGGAGAGATCATATCACATAGGAAGAAGCAAGGATTGACAGAGAGGATGAAAGGAATGTGAAAGTTAAGAATCTGACAAAAAAATAAGAACTATAATTGGCAGCTAACATTTCAAGAAAAAATAATGAAAATTGGAAGGAAATATTATGCAAATAATGACTTTTACATTTGTAAATTATCCCTAGTCTAGCAGTGCATGTTTTGCAAATATACTTTATCCCTGACTTTGGAAAATTGGAGAACTTGATTTAAATTTGAATTAGTGGGTAACTAAGGATGTGATCACTCAAGTGAAACAAATATATTATCATTGAATGAATGTTTTAATCAGATTTCCATTATTCTGGCCACACCAGTTTTCACACCTGATATGTTAGAGACATTTTTCCCTTTGCACAAGTCTGCAAGCCAACAACTGACAACAATGGGTAACTCCTGTGCAAGTGATTGAAGAAATAAAATTGCAACCTCTCTGTCTTCTGAAATTAGGCTAAATTTTAAGAGGACCAGCTCATATGCACAGTAATGGGATTGCAGAGAAGAGACTTTGTGTATGAGTAAGAGGAGAGACAGGAATGTATTTCAGACCATCCCAGAGTACAAGACCAGCTCTGCTGTTACTAAGTCTTATTTCTCTTTGTAATATTAATTGTAAAAGACAAAGTGTCCAATGTCTAGAAAAATCCTTGGAAGCTGTGGATAGCAAAGGCTATGAGCGTGTTCTGTTACATCTTGTTTTGATTGCACCCAGACTACAAAGACAGTAATCAAAAAAGATGATGATCCATGGAGACTCTAGTAGCATTCCCTCTCTTTGCCTGGAGACAAGAATGAGCTGCAATAGACTTTGTTTGCAGTACAGCTTGGAGCTCTGTTAAACCATGAAAAAAGAAGAAATTCCAAACCCAATTTTGTTTGGATCTGCCTACAGCAAAGGAAGAGATAATGTATAATGTCTTAAGGCTGCAGAAAGCTTCAGGTATTGTTCTGAATCAGAAGCAAGTCTGAATATTTGCCACCTTCTGATCCAAGAGGGAGATCTGAACAAGGGTAAGGGTTCTAAATGTCTCTCATAGCCAGGACTCCTAGAGGTGCTCCTTCACATACACTATTGGTTTTGTGTCCCTCAATGTCCTGTCTAGCTACTTCTCCAAAAATAATGGCCTCACTTTATTACTCTGCCTCGGTCTGCTGGATTTTTTTTTCAATTCTCTTTTTCACGCTTGGAAAAACCTTTCCATCCTAAAGTACAAGCCATAAAGGCTCTCTTCTTTCCCAGTTTTTATTTTTTCTCTTTTAGGAGGCATGTCACTGAATAGGACATGTTTTCTTAATGACAGTTAATTGCTATAATCAGTCAGTTATTATAATGATAATTACAATATAACATTTGTTTTAAATTTGATATGTTATTGTCACTTCCTGTCCTCCTTCTGATGTACTGTGTATGTTTCTCCAGTAGACATAAAGTTTTAGCTAGAATTAAGTATGCTGGTGATATTTAACAGTAATATTGACAGCCTCTGTGGAAATTGCAAAGCCAGATATAATATTTTGAGGGCTTTGAAACTTAATATCTGAGGAAGAGTTCAAATAATTCAAATGATGGTCATTGTTTTGGGAAGAGGCATGGAAATAGGACTTAGTTGGAAGGTTGGATTTGTGACGGCTGTCATCCCTCAGATGAACATTATCCATGAGACTACTTCTGTAGATTCCTGCCAAGGGGATTATAAAATGGTGCTGGGAAGATGTCAGAAAGTGTTCATTCCCGTACTGATAAACAGGAACTTGTTTACGAGGAGGAACAGCAAATGGGAAAAGTATGGGATGTGCATTTCATCTTCAGTAAATCATGGGAGAATGTCTCAGTGTATTTTGAGCAGTTTGGTTTCTAGAATGTGTTCTCTTAACACTGCCATTGAGTATTGTGTGTATGGAAGCACTTTGGCACACTGCTTCCCTAATGGTTAATTTTGACCTTGAATAAATTACAAACAATTCCTTAAATTTTGAAAATCCAGGTACTTAAGCTTTTTTTCTTTTTTCCTTCATTTTTTTTTTTTAAAAAATTTGTTATTTCTCTTATCCAGGGGAGAATGTATCAGTCACCCAGAAGAAGCAGTAGTGTCCTGGAAGAATGGTGAAAGACACTTCGACCTGGTGGTGACAACAGCCGTTGCATGATGGGAAAAACTGAGAAGTTGCCCTGAGTTATCTGCCACATTTTAGCCACCTCCTGTAGTGGAAGTTGACCATGCAGGCAAACCTAATGTGTCGTTTGGGTTTTCTTTCTGTTTTGTTTTCTTGGGATCTCAGCATTTGCATTTTAAAGAAATTATCAAGTTAAGCACAGATCTCGGTCTTCATGGGTCTGCTTGTGTGGGCATGTAGTATCTTCTGCCTCATATGGCTTTGAGCATTCCTGAAAGAGCCTTTGATCCGAGTTAGGATGTTTAGTATTTCTGAGGATGTGGTACTTGAAGGTACAAACTATTTAGGAAGTGAGAAAGAACTGCGTTTTTGCAAGGATAAGTAGGAATTGGGAATGTGCTTCACAGGCACTGAGAAGTACTTGGAACATCAAAGCACTGTGTCCTAATACTCTGGATTGATTATTTCAACCACATGAATAAGCCACAGTGAATTTAACTTTCAGATAATGCTTTTGCATGCATACATGCTTTTCCTGAAATAGGTGGGTTTGTGCACACTGGTAATAGCACAAGTGATGGAAACACATTTTGCAACCACACTGTCCGATACAGGTTTATGCACCCATAACCCATACTATTCATGTCTGAGCACCCATTTGTGAAGGTAGGAAGATGTGAATACAGGCCCAAGACTTGTGCATAAGGGAACATATGGGTACATCCATTCCTTCTTTAACTAAAGGCGCACAGTACTGTTGAAGTCAGTGGCAGTATTTGTGTTGACCTGAATGCAAGCAGCTGTGAATGCTGCTCTCTCAGTGTAATGCACTTTCAGTTTTGATAACTGGTTTATGACTTGTATTTCCTTTTTTTTCTTTTTTTTTTAATGTTGAGCTAACTGCTAGAATATGCTGTCTTTGCAATGCTTAGTTGCCCAGTAATTCCAGATATCCTTTGAAAGGAGGCAGAAGGATAATAAACTGTAGAATCCCAAATCAGATTAATGTAATGTGCATTTCTAGATTATGATTAGTAACAAGTTGACACGTTGGCATGGTAACACTTGAAGCTTAACTACAAGTTCTTAAAATAAAGCAATGACATATGTGTAGGTTTCTATCCATTTGCATACTATCCACCTGAAAACATACATAATTTCCTCAACACTCAGGCAATTAAACTCTACTTTTTCCTTCTGAATTAAGTGTTGAAGTAAAGCATTGTGACTCTTTCCTCGAATTTATGCATAATCTCTCACTATAAATTATAAATGTTGATAATGAACCTGTCCATTTTCTAACATCTTAGGCTTTCTGCCTTTTGGTTCATTTTAAAACGATTAGCATAAGAAATGTAGAACCTGCTTCATTCTTTCTGGTTTGTTACCACATTGATCTCCTTTAAATTCTGCCACCTCCCAATACGAAAATTGTCTCACAGATTTTGAAAAAGTCTGTTTCTTAATTAAATTGATAGACCAGTGAGTGCATTTCATGTGGCTGAGGATCAGGAATTAAAATCCCAAGTTTACCTCAAATCATTGTAACAAAGCAGTAAAATTTTTCATGTGAGATTATTAGCTGAGGCAGAGACCCTAACTATTATTTTCCAAATGCCTTATGGTGAAAAGTGTTGTCATTACAGAGCCTGTTCAGCTTTCTTTCACTAAGCAGAAGTTAACCTGTTTAATGTGCCATCTATGGTAAACATGTCAGGGGATGCTTTACACGTATTGTTGTTTTGTGTTAGTCTTCCTCAGAATGCAAAATTGGGCACTTTGTTGCTTTATTGTTGATTTTATTGTTGATTGCTGTATATGCACAATGTTGCTTTGACCAACTTCCTTACAGTCAAAATTAAGATGCTGCTAAGTTCTGCGTAAGTAAATACAATCTTCTGTCAACCTAAACAGACAAAATGGGCAGTGTTACATGGTAAATATTATTTCTTTGACAGTTCACTTATTTGTGTTTACTTCACTGTATAGAGTGTCGCAAGATATTGAAAATATAGCTTACAGCATTTCCACAGCTTCTTACATAACCTTTAAACCCCAAATTCTGTCCTTCACACCGCTATGGATGGCAGATGGTGAAAGTGCAATGATTGACTGCGGCATGATAATCATGTTGCCTTCAGAATAATACAATTGTTAGAAAATATTTCACATAGCAGAGTTCCCAGGATAAACTTCCTGCTAAAGCATGGCTGATATTTGTTCTTGTGGCCTTTTAAAAAGTGGAAATCCTGACTTGCATTTCATAAATCAACCTGTGTTTCTCACTTGCACATGAAGGATTTTAGTATTTGAATTTACTGTGGTTGTGGGGTGGAGGGAGGGACATGTGCATGCTGGGTTTTGCCACTAATCCTTTGGAAATCCTTTAGTGCCTTAAGGAGGCAGAAGGAGAACAGACCTTAGGATTATAGAAACTTGTTCAAACCTCTTTCCTGCTTTAGCAGAATTCCTTCAAAATTTATTGTGCCTTTGGCTCCAAACATATTCACATTAGAAATCAGTAGCCATGGGATTATGGACAGGAATTTTTGTCCCTGTACAAATGCTAGGAAAGAGAGCACACAGTTTCTTATACAGGGTATGAGTTCAAAATTCTTAAGGTCTGCCATTGGGATCCATGCATACTAGGAAAGTTGTAAGTTGCAGGTAAAGCAAAAAAAATAGTACAATAAAAATTAAATGCACTAGATGAAATGCTTGTACCACTGAAGTGACTGGCAAATTTCCACTGGCTTCCCTGGGACCAGGATTTCATGCTTACTTCTGCTTGGCTTAAGAAAAAAATGCTCACATTTGATAGATACTTTAGCATCATGGTCCTTTTAACATTGTCTATGCACATAAGAGAGGAAAAGAGAGATTAGTAGTTTTGGAGCCCTGCCTTGATTTGGAGTTGTTGGGTTCTGTGGTATAAATCTGTGTTCGCTCTTGTTTCTCTGTGCAACATAGACTCTTGCTTTGGGAATATGAATATGCAAATGTAAATTCCAATGTGAGAGGTTACTGTGCAGTGTGCACTAACTGATGCCAAACTACTACATTTCTCTACTCTCTGAATTGCAGTCTTTTTTAAAAAGAGAGAAAATGTACTTAACAGGTGAAAACAACTCTTGTGCAGAAAAAGCCTGTGTGAGGCAATTTATTTACTCACTGATGGTCCTAAGCAGATTTTAGGAAAAGCTGAATAAGCTTTTAGCTCATGGATTAGTTTTATCTTTTCGGAATTAAGAGAAATTTGTTGGTATGGAACTATTAAAAAAAAAAAAAAGCAGAAATGAAGGCCTGAAAATCAGAGCAGTATGATCTAATTTGCTCCCTGTGATGACAAGTAAATTTTAAACAATATGTAAATAGTTAAAAGAAAGCCATTACATGGCTCACAGTATGTAGACAAGACTCAGCATGGAACAGATTTTTATAGCTTATTTATAAATTATGCTTATGTCTTTTGTTTGGAACTTGGAAAAAGAAACCATTAAATTAAATAAGGAGTAAAGACTCACTGCACACACTTGTTTGCCTGAAACAAAGATATTTCCCCACCTCCTGCAGCATTAATGAGTAGTCAGGGATGAATAACGTATGGAGATATTGCTTTTTGAGCTCTATTGTTGCACAGCCAATAGTGGGATGGTAATGAGAAGTCATGATGAGCAGTTGCAGAGGCCACAAATTAGGATCCACTTGAAGAGGTGCCAAAGAATGCACGGAAAGACTGAGGTTTATGATGTGATAATTGTTAAGCAGATGTACCAGTTAGACTGGGGAGGGAGGGATATTTGTAAATAAATGCAAAAAGTTGAAACTTTGACCTATGACCACTCTGTTACTGGGTGTCAAATTAGTCTCAGCTAAGTGAGAAGCTTCAACAGTATAAGAGAGGCCACTCTTGTCCCATTAAAACCTTCTGGACAACTTTTCAGTGAAGATTTCCACTTTAAGACATTTGTCATGGGTATCAAATGTACATATGTACTGATTTCCAGTGTAACTAGGGAGGATACAGAATTGTAATGAAGTCGCAAAGTCTACTTGATGATTATCACAGATTTGTAACTCTCACTTAAATTATGTAAGATATGTTGACATTTTATCTTGTTAACAAGATGTATTTTTCTATGTTAGTTAAATGTATAATTTGTATAATTTTGTATATTAAATGTATGCATATTTTAAATTAAAAACTTTATAATTTTAATTATTTTAACTCTACAACTGTGACAGAAACTTCTGAAATATAATTGTAAATACAACTGTATCCATGGATAACAACCCAGGAAGACTCCGTTTTGGGGATGGGGCCACCTGATCTTCTAACAGGGTAAGGAAACTGTTACAGTTGAGCTCTTGCTCATCTTGGTGGAGGAGATGTCATTCATCTTTTGCTGATTTAGCAGAATTAAAATGAGTTAGCAGAATACTATGGGCTGGACCACTGCTCAGGAAGTGGGAAACCTGAGCCTTCCCGAGCTTGTAGGGTTTTGGATCCATGGTTCCTGCATGTCAGGCGACAATCCCAATCACCAATCCATGGAATGGGAGTTTTTTGGGAGGAGGAGGACACTGCAGCCAGAGATAAAACAGTCACGTAGAGAAGGGAGAAGGAGGCTGTCTCTGTGACTTAGTGATTCAGGTTACTCCTCTGGGAGAAAGAAAACTTGGGTCTCTTTCACACTCACTCCATTTGGGCAGTTCATGTCGTTTTTGTCTGGTGATTCTGTTGTAAAACATACAACAGCAAAAGGAGATGCAAAATATATCGCGTATTCTCTGAGCCTATGCACCAGGGAAGTCCTGTTCTGGCTCATAATGTTCCTGCTCTTGCAAGAAGGGTTCCAGCTACAACTGGGGCCAAGACAGTAAATGATATCTTTCTTGTTGGACTTTTTGTTGAAGGTTTTTGTTGTGTGAGGCATGTCTCTCGGGTTTTCTGCCAACTTTCGTGTAGTCCATTTGTAATACAAGCCCTGTAGGAAGAGAGTGAACTTTCAGTCAAGTCCTGTCCTCTTTTCATCAAGTTATGTCAAGACATGATGAAACACAGCATACACGAGAATATACCAAAGCAACATATTTCTCTGAAGTTGCATAATTGTTTTTAGGTAAACTCAGAGGGTGACAGGCTGTTGGGCTGTAACTGGGTCTGCCTCTGTAGCACCTAAAACTGCAATTTTATCTCTTAGTGAACAGAAGTACAGTAGGCATCTGCTGACTTAGAGCACAGTTTTTAATAAACTAAGGGCTACAATATGAAAAAAAACACATTAAAACCAAAGAAAGACACCGATATGATTTTATACTCATTTCTAACTTCAAAGTTTAATGCTCTTTTCTAAAGCATTCATTTGATGTGTTCTCTGAGTCTTGTGGGTGTCCTTATGTACCAGCATTAAGATGAATGCCATAGCTTAATGCTGAAAAAGACGACATTATTCTTTGTTATTTTTTTAAAAAATGGGCAGTTCTAGAAATGTGAACAATGCTATCTAACTAGATCCTACATGTAAACAGAGCCCATCTTTCTTAGATTTATAGATGCTAAATAAAAGATGCTCTTCGTTTAGCAGTTGCATGCACTATGTACAACATACAGGACCTACTATGGGACCATCACAAGTTTTTCTCTGGAGATTCTAATTAATCTCTTGATTGGAAAGAAACATTTTCTAAAATTAATAATTTGTCCAATACTTTTGAAGACAGGCAGGTCACACATCACACTCCATGTGCCACCTACATATTTCACTGACAGGATTTGGTGTCCTGTAGAAGAACAAATTGACTTCTTTTTCCCCAACATGATCAATAAATCTCAATGCTACCATCTGAAACAAAAAAAATAAAAATCAATATTTGCTCAGATATAAAAGAATAATTTAAGGAAGTGACAAAGCAATGTCCTACAAGCTGTACTTATTTTTTCACACACCATTGAAACCTCCATATAACATTAATGTGTTAATGTGGTAGCAAGGTTTATTAAGTGAGCTGTGGAATCCTGGGCAATATATGCTCAGAAATATTGGTAATGATGCTGCGACTACTAAGATCAGTGTATTGGGAACTTTTGACTAATTTTCTATTTGCCCTCCTATAAACAGCACACAGAGTGTTGAATGCACACACAGGGCATTCAAGAGAGCAGGTACCACTGCATTATAACAAATTCTGAATACAAAGGTGCTTTTCTCTGATGCATTTTGGCAATGTTTAGGTGTGTTACATTGTTGCTTTTTCACATGGGTTTGGTCCGTGGGTAGTTGTTAATGGGAAAAACGGTTATACAGACTTGCTTCTGACAGAACCCCAGGGACCTCTGCCTTTAATCTCTCACTTTTCCTGATTAATTTGTACCTTGAGATTTTTCTGGTGCTGGGACCACCAGGCCTGCTTGTGAGCCATAGACAATAGTGCTGCGTGGCTTGACTTGGATCCAAATGGCATGAGCAGTATCCAAATATGTGAGCAGTAAAGAGGTCTTGTGACTGAGCCGCTGCTTCGAATTTGCTTAGTCATTTAATCAATCTCAGAGCAGTTTGTTCCAATATATTAGTTCAGAGCGACAGAAAATGTCCCTTATGTAACTGCTGGTGTGTTCAAAGCCTGACAGAATTGGCAGATCGGCTGCATGAGCAGGACAGGAGTGTTCAAGGTCTTGTGGTTTCGGTGGATGATCTCCTCAGGCATTTTAAGACAGGTAAAGGTGTAAAGATGGACTTCCTGAAGTGGCCTGTGCAGTTGGGGGGTAACACATTCTCCACCCTTCCTGCTTTAAACAAAAACTCCTCGATTTTCGGAACTGCCATCCCTCGAAGCGAAGCTCTCCGCCTCAGGCTCCCCGGGCTTGCCGCTCCCTGGCCGAAGGAAAAGCCCGGCAGGAGC